>NW_004949109.1:5738232-5748652 GCF_000317375.1 Microtus ochrogaster
CGGAGTGGGAACTAGACACATGGATGTCAGTGACTGTCACAACATCCACAAGAGCTCTCTTAGGGCCTCTGCCACTCTGTCATAAAACTAGGTGAAGTACAAAGTGAGGGAAGACATTGGCACGACTCAAATCTCAAATAGATGCCTCAACAATTTCCTGCAGAGTGTATTAGCCAGAGCTCTCCAGATGAAACAGAACCAGGAAGGTCTACGGACCTATGGGAAGGGATTTATTACATTGACTCCCAAAGTCCTGCATAGTCCCTAATGGATGTCTGTAGATTGGAGAGGATGGGAAATCTGTAACCTGTAACCACCCACTCTAAACTGGAAGCCTCTGGAATGAAAGGGGCCAGCGATGCAGCCCTAGTCCTAAGTCCAAAGGCTCATGGAGAGGGAGATTTTTGTCAAAGGTACAGGCACAGTCCTTGTCAAAGGCTGAGGAAACTGAAGTCTGAGGTTCATTGACAACAGTAACAAGAAAGCATGCCCACTCAGGAAGTGGCATGTGAATGACCACTTAGGAGAGATGGAACACAAATGAGTAAACAAGCCTCCCCTTTCTTCTTTCCCAAGCCATCTGGGGTCCCAGCATAGCTGATGGTTCTACCCGCAATGAGGAAAGGTCTTCCTCACTCAGTTCTTACAGCTGTATGCCAGTCTTCCCCGGAAACACCTCTTCAGAGTCCCCACAAAGTATGCAAATTTTCCAATTTGATCCAGTTCAGTCAAGCTGATATTCATAACCTAAAGAGGAAAACTCTAGGGGCTGGGGGAGGGGGAAATAGTTCAGTGAGTGATAGGGTGCTGAGCTCTGTGGGTCTAGTCAGAAAGAATGAAGGAAGAGGGGAAGGGAGGGAGGGAGGGATAAAAGGAAGAGAAAAAAGAGAGCAAAAGCCTGTAGCAGCAGTAGGTACTATGATCAAAATAAGCCTACTTCCCAAGCAGAAAGGTGAGGTGAGGACTCAAATGAATGGTAACTCTTGTTTTTTGAGGATGAAAAATATTAAAGCTATGGAGAACCATATACAATATGTAGTTAAGGTCTAAAGTAGATGCTGGAAATGTATAAAACCCAAGGAACTCTAAAGGGCTAGGATTTCTGCAAAGATAAGAGGGGGGAGGGAGAGGGAGAAGGAGAGAGAGAGAAAGAGAGAGAGAGAGCACAGTGCTTGGAGGACAAGGGGCTTAACTGATCTTAGAGGAAGGGTGGTATCAAAAGTGGGAATGCAGTGGTGGCACTCACTTATGTTATGAAATAGTCTACCTATGTGCCAGGGATCAGAATTAGGCTTGCTGTCTACCAAAATGCCACAGAGAGAGTGACGCACACAATAGGAACTTATTTCCTTACAACTCGTGAAGCTGCCAGTTCTAGATCCAGGCTTGTAGCCCTAGTATCTGGTGAGGAGTGGTTCTCTGGCACTCCCACTCCCAGAGGAGTGTCTCTTCTTATAAGGACACCAGCCACAATGAATATGGACTTTACCCAGGTGACTTCAGTCAACTACAGTTCCCTCTTTAGATGCCCTGTCTCCAAGAACACTCATAGCTTAAGTATGCAGATTATGGGGGGGGGGACACAATCTATTGAGTACAGGGCATTGACCTTCGCCCTGGAGAAGGAAGTCATCGGCTATTTCTTAAAACAATTTTGCCCCTTTCACCTTGGGAAAGCTAAAAGGCATCCTGATGAAAGGGAAAATTGTTTTTTGTTTTTTTTTTTTTCTAAGAGTGGCAAGAGTATAGCTTTGCTATTTTTTGACTTGTTATTTTCAGGGGAAAAAATGGTTTTCAAATATATTGGTTATTCTGAGCTGTGAGTTTGGAAATATCAAAAAAAGAACTTTAAAAATATACATGATGAGCCTGTCTATACTCTGAGAATGGCAGTAAGCTACAAAATATTTCTGATGTCCCAGAAAGTATAGTAAGCGCACATGTTCATTGCTCTCTTTTCGAAGCCCTGCATTCCCCTGAGATTCCTGTAGTTAATAAGACAGTGGCTCGTCACCATGGCAGTAGGGACACTCTGGGAACAAGTGATAAATGTCTTAGGTTTGGCTATGTCTGGGGTTGGGGCTAGCTCCTGACATCTAGCAAGTGAAGACCAGAGACAATGCTAAGCTTCCCCCAATATACAGAGCAAGCCTCCCTACAAACCAAGAATTCTCCCTCCCCCATGTTAAGAATGGATCTAATATACATGGGAAGTAGAAAAAGACAAGATTTCCTGAGTAAATTGGGAGCAAGGGGACCATGGAAAAGGGTAGAAGGGGAGGGGAGAGGCAGGGAGGGGAGCAGAGAAAGAAATGTATAGCTAAATAAAATCAATTTTAAGAAAATTAAAATTTAAAAAAAAAAGAATGTCAAAGTTGAAGAATCCTGTAATATGAGACAAGAAAGAGATTTGATAAAGAAAGGCAGACTCAGAAACCCATCTGGTCAGTGAACTTGCAGTGAGTCCCGTAAAGCCCCACTTATTCTAAGAATTGATCAAGTCAGATAAAGCATGCTTTATTAACTAGGGTATAAATAAATCTCTCTATAAAGCCAGTTTGGAAAATGAATCCAAGTCTGGGCCTCCTCATCCTTTCCCCTCACTTGAAAGCAGCTAGTCACACAAGGCCAGTGTGGTCTATCTCACCCACTCAGGAAATTTTGAGGAGGGGGCAATAACCGCCAAAGTGTAAATATTACTTCAGCTCTGCTAACCATACCTCTGCTAGACATAGACTTCAAGCCCCTTCCACTGTATATATAGCATGTCGGTAAATAAGGGTCTCCTACAACTATATCCCATCAATGGCAAAATTCCTTTCTGTCCAAGAGCAACACCCAGCTGTGTGACATCCAGCTGCTAGAGCCAGGCCGTTGCTTATGCTCCTCTGGTGTGATGTCCGAGCAGCTGTCTGGCCCTACAGCCTCTCCCGTTTCTTTTCATCCTCTACTTAGTGTTACAAGGTGCAAGCAAGTGTCATACACATATTTTTTTTTACATTTTTTCATCCCTACATGCTCTCTAGTAAAATAATCCTCACTCATAAAATCTTTATTTCATTTCAAGCTGGACGGTAGTGGTGCACACCTTTAATCCCAGCACTTGGGAGGCAGAGGCAGACAGATCTCTGTGAGCCTGGTCTATAAGTGCTAGTTACAAGACAGGCTCCAAAGCTAAAGAGAAACCTTGTCTCAAAAAAAGCAAACAAACAAACAAACAAATGAAAACCCTTTATTTCATTTCAGATCCCTGCTCCTAGGTTACTGTCACTAACAACCATTTGTTTATATCCTCCACCTCCACAATGCCCCAAGCTCTTACACTGCCTGATTTTTCTTCTAGCACTTACCACAAACTGCCATTAGATTCATGTATTTATTTATTGTCTATCTCCCCTTCTCCCATTAGAAGAATTAGACTTTATCAAATTATCCAGAACCTAAACTTCATCATAAGTGCTCTATATAAGCTTCTTAATAAATGCTTCCAATGCATTTCTGTTTTGTTGTTGTTCTTTCTTCCCTTTCTTCTTTTTCCTTCAACCTCTTCTGTCTGTCATATGTTGATAATTACTTTGTCCATTTTCATTTCTCTACAAATTAAACCAATCCTAATTGCTAAATGCTTTGTTGGCTCTTGGAACTCAAATGTTTGCTGAACCTTCAGTAATGTTCTATCAATTGCTATAAGTGACAGTTCTGGTTACCATGAGAAAAACAGGATGGTGCCCCATTCAACCTGTTTTAATTGGGGTTTTTCAGAGGAACATAACTATAAAATGAATGTACACCAAAAGGGGATTTAGAACAATATGATCTAGGCTGTCTTCACACTGGAGAGACTGGGAATCAGGCAGTCAGTCCATGAGGCTGGGTGTCTGACCATTCTCAATTTGATGCTTAATCCCCTAGAAGGCCACTTCTCTTCAGTCCACATTGGAGAGCCAAAGAAAGTGAGTTTTGGCATCAGCAAAGAATAGTAGCAGTAGTAGCTGCTGCAATGACAGTAGCAGGGTAGATAAACTTCCCAGAAAGTCACAAAGAGATTTGATGACGTCATTAGTACACCATGAAGGCAAGCAGACAACAAGAAAAAAGTTTCCCTCAGACCTCCTAAAACCTAGAGCATGCTGGAAGGTGTCACCCCACATTTTGGTGAGTCTTTCTCATTTCAGTCGATGAAAAAAAAAATCCCTCACAGGTGAGGTGTGCCTAAAAACTTGTCTAATCAACAATTCAGGTCCACTCAAGTTAACCAGCAAGATTACCATCGCAGTTCCCTAGGGAAACATGGAGATTGGGCAGCATTCAATGAAAGAGAAAGAATCTATAGTGTGATGAGGAACAATGATCCAACTGTCACAAAAGGCCAAGGGATTTTGCCATGGAAGTGATAAAAGTTCCTTCTTAGAAAGAAACTCTAAAAACAAGCAGGTGTCCCACGGCAGGATGAGGGATGAGAGACAGTCAACAAAGAACTATAGGAAATCAAAATGACACGGATTTTATAGAAAGAGTTTAGTAGTTACTAGGGAGGGAAAGTGAGCTGACCATTTGAACCTCAAATCTCAATGAACCAACTATGAGATAATGAAACAATTGGTTCAAGTCCTTTGGCAGTGCCATTAGGACAGTGGTGGCAGTAGCGATGGCTTTTTAAAAAATCAGAAGGAGGTTTCTGTGTGTATTTGTTTGTGTGGTGACTGCATAGCTTCAAACTTCATAGTATGGACTCCTAGAATGCTTACAAGTCAAGCAATATAATTGTTTCTCTTCATTAAGTGGACAGAATGGACTCTGTGGTTTGACAAAAAAAATTTTTTTGACCGATATAAAGCACAGGTCTTCCCAACTTATCTTTTATAGGTCCCTATGAATTCTATTAAGTTGTACTATATGAAATCACAATTTTAATAAGTCAAAAATGTTAAATATAAACAATTTTACATCAGCACAGAGTTGAAACTATATGAACAGGAACCAGAGAAACTTAGGTTTCATCTTCATTTTGAATTCATCACCTATGTGGTTTACTCTGGGTAAGCCTCTGAATCCGCAGGCAAGCAAAGATGATACCATGAATGTCCCAAAGAATAAGCAGAAGATACCTATGAATCAGCACAACATCAGCCACCTTTGCTTCCTTGCCATCACAAACTGTGTGATGCCCTTCTTTATCTTCCAGGTAACCTTGGTCCTTTCGTTCCTTTCGCAGTCAATGAGCCCTAGTCATTCCTCTTTCCCTCACCTTCTGAGATTTCCCTCTACTCTCTGCAGAAATGTTCAGACTTTCAATTTTAGGGGATGAGTTGTTGACTTTATTCTGTTGGCCCCTCCTGACCACTCTGATAGTTTCCTTTTCTTTACCAAACTTTGTATGTCATTTACAACCTCTGTTGTGTGTTGTCAGAGTTTACTTCACCCTCAGTTCCTTGCAGTAGAACAATTTTTCCTAAAACCTGAAGGAAATTATCATCTTAAATATTGTCAATAGCTTCTAAATTTTAAAGAGATGCTTTTTAAATTGTAATAGCCTTTATTTTCTGAATCATTTAAAGTTGACAACCACCTACTCTACTATAAAACCACAGAATTAAACTTTGTCACCAAAGGAAGAACATGCATGAGTAAACAATTTTATGTTATTTTATTTTCCAATTAAGTTAATAATTATAACAGGAAGATAATTCAGTAACAATAGGCAATTTTCAGACTGACTGGATTAGAGCCCTCAGAAGCTAGCTGTGCTAAATGAATCACTGCATCTTTTTGTAAGTACACAAAGAGGATCTTTCTCAAGACTAATGACCAACAGACAGTCACTAGACATACAGCAGACCATGAGAAATTGGAGGAGGGCATGAACAAGGACATAAAGTGTTTCAGGGGAAGGAGACCTATAAGAAGATGCAATCCACTGCTTTTTACACTAGAACCTTACCCGTTTTAACCTTAATCAGTCATGCAATGAGGAAGCAGTATGAAGATCCTTGCATGAGCCTTTGAGTGACTGGTACCTTTTCTTTTAAAACATATTCAAAATACAAGCAACATTACACAGACTGATCAGGTTATATATAGAAACATACGAGTATATACATGTACACACGTAATAGCAATTAAGAAGAAAAGAGGACACAAATTTGAAAGAAAGCAATAAGATGTTTAAGAAAGGGTTTGAAGAGAGGAAAGGGAAGTAAAAATTGGGAAATTAAATTATAATCTCAAAAGCAAAAGAAATAACAAAATAAATTCTCACTAAATGATCATCTCCGAGTTGTACAGTGTAAGTTTTTTTGCCCAAAATATATTTTATATAAAATCCTTAAACAAGATGATCTTATTATTAAACAGCTTCTTTATCTTGTTTTAAACTTGGGACCTGCCTTTAAATATAGCTGACGCTGCCAACAAAGGAACTGTTACAAGATCTGATCAGATCTTTAAATTCAGGGTTAAAATCAATTCTTACAACTGTTAAAGTGTAACTAACTCTTTATAAGAAAGGATTTATACTTGGGTGAAACATTCAAAGCATGTTGGATATTCCTATATTTGTCAGGAAACACAACTATCAAGTGTCTTTTATTTTCATTGCTTTCATCAAAAGCACTCAGGGGGATTTTGTTTCTTGAACAAAGTATTGTTACTACAAGTTGGCATAGGAAAACCTATTTCTAAGTTTTTAGAGTATTTTAATTTGAAGATAATGTATTCAGGCAGGCATTTGGTGACAGTGGTTTGAATTGGAATATTGTTCCATCTTTTTTCTTTACATAAGCATTTTGTCTTTATTCTGTGCTCTTCCAACTTTCTTAATATATCAACAGCAAATCTTTTCTCCAATCTGCAAAATGAAAAGTTCCGTGAAGCACTCTGCTTAGAGTGGAATTCCTCGTCTCTGGAAAGAAAATGAAAGAGGAGTCAACAGAAAATGAGGCTGAAATCACCTTGTCAGGAATGACTGAAGGCAACAGAGAAAATGAACAAGGAAAACAGAAGCAAACATTCAAATGAATATAAATGATAGTGCCTGGCTGCAAAGAGAAGCAATTGCATCTCCGAGGAAACAGCTAGGGAATGGATTTTTTTTAAGTACCTGAAACACCACTGCTAGGCCCTTTCTACTCCAGCGCACTTCTTGTCGTGCTTGGTAAGCTTTTCTTTACCTACTGTCTCCATGACAACCTCCTTAATCACTCACCACCTTCCCATTTTGTTTTCTTTTTCCTTTTTAAACTTCTTTAGTAAATCTTTGGGAGTTTCACAGCATGTGCCCCAGGTCTGTTCACCTCCCAGTCCCCCTATATTTCCTCTCATCTCTGCTATGCCCCCCCCTGAAAAAAAAACAGAACAAGGTAAGCAAGCAAACAAAAGAAAGAACAACAACAAAAAACAAAACAAAACAAAAAAAAACACCACAACCAGGAACAGAAAAATCTCTGCTTCTTCTCTTCCACCTCTCCATCACCTGTTCATCTGTCCTGGTGGTACTGGAGGATCCCATGTATGTGTCATGTAGTATGCCCCTTTGTCCCACCAGCTTGGCTGGCAAATGTTCATTGAATGGGTCACTGGTCTGGTTCAATGCCACACACCTCGCCCCCGTGTCTGCGCTCTGTGTGCTGGCACCCAGTTCGCAAGCTTCAGGCAAAGGAGCTGGAGGTTAAAATACACAGACACACACAGACAGAGAGACAGCAACATGGGTCATCCTTGAATTCCCCAAGAATTCCCCCTTTATTGTGTTCAGGGGCAGATTATATAGAGATAGCCACACCCCAGCCAAACCCATCAGAAACCACTTTCCTGCCTTCAGGAACTCCTGAAGGGCTCATGCTCAGAGCAGCTGTAGGCACTCAGATCAGGGGATTACAAGAAATTCAGGCTCTGGGGTCGCACTGCTCCCAACAGTTCAAGGCTTCTGGTTTTTGGTACATCATCCTCACTGGTTCCTCACCAGAGCTCCTCGGAGCTATCCTGTGGCTTCCCCGAGTCTTGGAGATCATGTGGATATAATTTATTGTAAAATGCACCTTGAGTTAGATTATTTTTGTCCAAGGGCTAATGTAAGTGTTCTTTAAGGTATGAAACAGGCAAGGCTAAGCTGTAATCACAGCTTCCTAGTTTGGGTGTTAGGTTATACAGAGAGTTATTGTTTCTCAATAAAGTGAATGTATGCCAGAGATTTTCAACTGATTAATCACAAACAAGGTAAGATATAGAAAATCAGTTTGAATTAAAACCTGAAGAAAAGACATATTGGAAAACAGAAAGACTGAAACAAATTTGCTGACATGTAAAGCAGATTATTATTGTGATGAGCATAGTAAAAAAAAAATGCCTTTTAGACATGTAAAAATAGCTTAGTCAGGATCCCCACTACACACAGGGCTGAACCTGACAACCAGAACGCAGGGACATCACTCACTCTAGATAACCAGGCACATGACTAGAATGCCACAAAGCCCACTAGACAGTATATAAGCAAAACCAAGAACAATGCTCTGCTCTGCACATCTGCCATAATATATACCAAAAGGATCTATAGGCAAAAAGATAATATGTGTGTGTGTATATACATAATAAAAATTGGAAATAGGATGAAATTTTCCAAAAAGGAAAAGCTCTAACATGACTTTATAAGACAAGGACCCTCAAAAGATGCCATTAAGTTAACTTTCTCTTGGCCATCTATTGCTGGGCTGTTAGTTTCCTATTGTCCGTCTACTGCTGGGTGTACAGCTACCCTTCAAAGTAGTTTCCCCAGCGAGACTCCCTTGGAGAAAACTACATTTTCATTTCAAGTGATTATCAATTAGAGATAGCTTTGTCTTTTCAATATTCAACTCCTCAGAGGCCGCCTTCTTTCTCTCTGCCTGCCCTGAAGCAGCTCTTCCGTACTGATCACAAATTGATATCACTGTCAACCTTTAATGCAGCCTCAGGGTTCTATGTCATTTCAGTGGTCATTCCATTCACCCACTCCATGCAATGACTGTTCCTTCCTCATAAAGTCTCAATCACAGTAATCTTCTAAATATTTATACCAGAAATAAAGGGATAGTCACTGATCAAAACAGGGGCACTGTGTGTAGCTTTAATGTTCAAGAGTGCCATAATCAATCCACTGGGTCATAGGTAGGGTTTATATGTCCTGGATCATGTGGGAAGATAACTTGGTTTTTGAGTATTTCAATATTTTTGATCACCACATCTCTCCAACCCATCTATTTTTCTCAATCTCAACAGATGACCTCAATTCCTACTCAACAGGAAAAGCTAAATTCATCTCTCCTTTAGCTTTCAATTAACAAATGAATCTTCCCAATGCATTAAAACAAGAAAACTCAGCACTTCACCTTGGATTAATTTAATCAAGAGTAAACCCAGGTGTTGTAAGGAGAGGGCCTGCTTGTTCTTCCCGGTTGCTCGGCTAGCTTAGCCCCAAAATAACCACACAGAAACTGTAGTAATTGAATCACTGCTTGGCCTATTAGCTCTACTTTCTTATTAATTTAACCCATTTCTATTAATCTGTGTATCGCCACATGGCAGTGGCTTACCAGCAAAGATTCCACCTGGCATCTATCTCAGGCAGAGGGTCCATGGCATCTCTCTGACTCTACTTTCTTCCTCCCAGAATTCAGTTCTGTCTTCTCTGCCTACCTAAGTTCTGCCCTATCAAGGGCCCAAAGCAGTTTCTTTATTAACCAATGAAAGCAACACAGAGACAGAAGGACCTCCTACACCTCCCAGGTTTGAGTTCTCCACTTCTTTAGGTGTCTTCTGTCTACCTATAATTTGTGGTTGCCGGCTTGTCTGTAGTCTGTCTGGCAGGCATGTCTGGTCTGTACCTACTTACTGCCTGTGTGCCTAAAAGAGGGCTGTATTCTGTATTTATTGAACAGCATAGACATCATTTTATGGGGAAGGAATTAGGAATATTTACCAAAATCTTTGGCAGTTTTATGAAGGATTAGTTTACTCCAACTGACTCAGATAACAAACAGTATTACAAACACACACTTTCAAGTCATATCCATGTTTCTTCCAGCAACTATAGTGGGTATTAGTTGCATAAGGTTGCTTTCAATATGTTGGCTTCAATATGTGTTACCTAAGAGAGAGAGAGAGGATAGATGGATGGATAGATAGATGATAGATGATAGATAGATAGATAGATAGATAGATAGATAGATAGATAGATAGATAGATAGATAGAATTTCTCTGAGCTGGGGAATGGAACAGTACATAATTTAAGATTAAATCTATGCATTAAATAAGATTGTAAATGCTTATTTATATGGGAAATCCAAGGTAAGTAAAGTCAGTTGGTTGTTACATTGTTCTCTTAAAAACAGGTTAAACAGCCGGGCGGTGGTGGCGCACGCCTTTAATCCCAGCACTCGGGAGGCA
>NW_004949109.1:5748917-5756593 GCF_000317375.1 Microtus ochrogaster
AATATTATCACCACAAACAAAGACCTTGAGTCTAAGCTGACTTGTTTCAGGCAGTGTTTGTCATTAGCATCAAGTGACCTGATGGCATACTTGGTGTAAAGTGCACATGTTAACATCTTCATAACCAAGGTTCTGGGTTGCAGTATGGATAAATGTTGTCATAAATGCCTTGGATTCATTATGCACTTGATTTTGAATTAATTATTGATTGTTGCATATACCAAAACCTTTTATACTTGCAAATTTTTCATGACACTCCTCCTCTATTCAATTACCATGTGTAGTCAACAACACAGTTTATGAAGTTGGAATCTTGAGGAAGGGAAGGGATCACACTAAAAGGAAGCAGACACAAGTGATTCATTTACTTGATGTTTCATAAAGACTACAAGGGACTAAGAATAAGAGTGATCAAATATGCATGAGTTCTCTAAGAGGATCCCTTTAACGGGAATTTGTTGTGAGTTACTTCAAAAGGTTGAGAAGAGTCACTTCCTAGTATGAGTGTTTTGTGGAGCCTGATTATAAATTCAATTGAAATGAACCCAAAGGACTTTTGTAATACATAAAATCCCTTCAGATAAAAATTTTTATATGCACTTCAGATGAGTAGAGAAATTGAATTTATTTTAAGGATATCACAAGATGCAGAAACAAATGCTCGGAGAAATTTTATACCTCCACTTATCAGATAAGGATACAGTGACTCTTCAATACTTTAGTAATGAGAGCCTCATGAGCTAGAAGTATAGATGGAATGGTTAAAGAAATAGACAAGGAATACTGGACCAGGTACTATGTAAGAGACATGGAGGTCCTTGTGCTCATAGATAAGCACTAGGGAACCAGTAATGCTATACACATAGAATTGTTTTTTCAAAGGAAGGGATGCATAACCTGTTATCTGCCTAGAAGACTGGCAGCTGGCATGGTGAATAACCTGGCAACTTTCACACTATCTGTGTTGCTAAGACTACACTGGATACTCGGACACTTGCCATAAGCATGTTTTTCTGTCAATCTATAGAAACCATCTTTATAGAAGGTGTCACATGTACTTTACTAAGAGTTTTAATATAGTCACCACTGTATTAATATAGTCTCTATTTAGCTTACTTTGTGTTTTATTGTGCACATAAGATTGAGTAATTATCATCTGGAAAGTTTTCACCAAATTGTGCTGTGCCAAAATATGCTATTTGGTATCAAACTCTTTAAGTTTTAACCAATATTGTCTACTAAGATGTGTTGAACCAAACTACCTTCTTGCCTCCCATGGATCATTACTCTGCTGGGCTTGGTGTTTGCAGAGACCCCTGCAGTAGCAGGCTTAGCATCCACTAATAGAATTAGAAGAAATTCAATGCCAAACCTGAAAGTCAATATTCTCAAATACAGTTTCTAAATTTTCAAGCAGAAGTTCCTAAACTGGAACTCTTATTGGAGGAGTGGCTTAATGCCCACTGCTGGATACCATAGCCAATGTTCTTACTCCAATAAGTCTAAAACTCAGACTTAGAATAGGCAGTTTCAATAAGTTTCCAGATGAAACTCAAACAATTTTGAGAACCTGATCTAAAAACACCAAATTATTAAAAAGCAAAATAAACCAATGGGAAAATATTTACTTGAGCAAATTACAGAGAACTAAATTAAAGGCATTTTTAAAAATGACTGCTTATGAAGAAATAATTCCTAGAGGGTTTGAACAGATGTAACATTAATTAACTCGGTATATCACAGTGGAAAAGAATAAGCTATCCTTTCTCAAAGTTCTTCTGCTGCCTTTTATCCAGAAGTCACACTCCTTGTTTCTAATCCTTCTCCATTCACCTAACTGTGGGCCCTTTATCATTTCCCTGCTGGTTCTCATTCTCTCACACTGCTGTCCTTGGGTTGATGTCCTGACACTTACTCTAGCCTTTGTTGTCCTGATTCTAATGCCTTCTTTCCACGCAGCTGACCTCAGAAACTGCTTTCCCCATCCCCGTGTCAGCCATGCTCTCAGTTGATTTGAATTTTAGGGCTAAGCCTCACTGAAAGCGAACAATCTAAGATAAAATCAGACAACTGTAGATGGAAGAATCTCAGCTCGGAATACACCCAATCTAATTACTGTGGGATAAACAATGTCAATTTACATGCTATAAAAGCATAATCACCTGACTGGCTTTCCTGCTTTTCAGAGTCAAATTAGAAGAGAATAAATTCTGACCAGGCTATCAGCCGGTACTATAGTAGACATGGTTGGTTGGTAATAAACAGAGGTCTGCTGAGAATTTTGAAACTGTCAAAAATGAGAAAACTGCATTTTAGGAAAAGAAGAGTTATCAAAAGAAAGGAGATAAGTGAGAAAACAAGTTTGCTTGTTTTACTTTATGAATAGAAAAACTAGTTAGGAAGGACAACCAAATATTAATGTCTGCCTCCACGATCTGATCCAGAATGAAGAAAATTGTATGGTGAAGAAAGTAGAGGAGAAGGATGAAGAACTGGCAAGCAAAATACCTCTTAACAAGGAAAGCCCTTCAGTAATTTATATATTTGAAAGAATATAGTTTAGATAGTAGGAAAAATTTCACTCATCAAAAACGTCTCTTTCATCAAAAATCAGGTGTATGTGTTTGGTTATATGTCTGGGTCTTCAATTCAATTCCATTGATCAACATGTCTGATTTTATGCCAATACCATGTGGTTTTTAATTAATATTTCCCTGTATTACAGTTTGAAATCAGGGATGGTGGTACCTCCTACAGTTCTTTTATTTTTCAGAATTGTTTTAGCTATCCTGAGTTTTTTTTTATTTTTTTCCATATGAAGTTGATTATTGTCTTCTCCAGATCTGTGAAGAATTTTGATAGGATTTTAATGGGGATTGCATTCAATCTGTAAATTGCTTTTGATAAGATGGCCATTTTTACATGTTAATTGCACCAATCCATGAGCACAGGAGATCTTTCCATCTTCTGACACCATCTTCAAAGACTTGAAGTTTTTAATCATACAAGTCTTTCACTTTCTTGTTTAGAGTTACTGCAAAATATTTTATAGTATCTGAGACTATTGTGAAAGGTATTGTTTCCCTTATTTCTTCTTCTGTCCATTTGTCATTTGTATACAGGAAAGCTACTGATTTTTTAGTTGATCTTGTATCCCACCAGTTTGCTGAAAGTGTTTATCAGCTGTAGGAATTCCCTGGTGGAATTTTTAGAGTCACTTACATATACTATCATATCATCTGTAAGTACCAATACTTTGACTTCTTCCTTTCCAATTTGTGTCCCCTTGATCTTCAGTTGTCAGAAATACACACTGGGAAAAAAAAAGCAGCTTATCTAACAAATTATGTTAGTCAAACTGGATGTATTCATGTAAAAAAATGCATATATATGTCACCCTGTACAAAACTCAAGTCTAAGCAAATGGAAAATCTCAACATGAATCTACATCTACTGAACCTGGTAGAAAAGAAAGTAGATAAACACTAAGATGAACAATTAATAAATGGGACCTAATGAAAATGAAAGCTTCTGTAAGGCAAAGGACACTGTCAAGAAGACAAAGCAACAACCTACAGAACAAGAAAAGATTTTTACCAACTCCATATGTGATAGTGGACCAAGATTTAAAATATGTAAAAAAAAAAACTTAAGAAACTAGACATCAAAAATACTTTAAAATGTGTATAGATCTGAACAAATAATTCTCAATAAGGGAATCTCAAATGTCTGAGAAATATTTAAAGAAATGTTCAACATCTTTAGTTATCAGGGAAATGCAAATCAAAACTACTTTGAGATTTCATCTTATACCTTTCAGACTGGCTTAGATCAATAATACAAGTGACAGCTCATGCTGGTTAGTATGTGGAGCAAGGGAAACACTCCTCCATTGCTACTGGCAGTCCAGACTTGTGGAGCCATTATAGAAATCATTATGTCAGTTCCTCCAAAAAGTTATCAAAGCTATATCACTCTTGGGCATATACCCAAAGGATGCTACATCCTACCACAAGGACACTTGCTCAACCATGTTCATCAAAACCTCATTGACTGTAGTCAGAAACTAGAAATAGCCTAGATGCCCCCTCAACAGAAGAATAGATACAGAAAATGTGGCACATTCCTGACTATAAGAATAAGTGGGTCTCTGACTGCTCTTGGGACTCTTCCTCCTATTGGGTTGACCTGTATATCTTCAATATGGAAGTTTTTGCTTTATCTTATCATATTTTGTCATGTTTGGTTGTTACCTCTTAAAATTCTGTTCTTTGCCAATGACAGACAGAAAAGGAATGGATCCACAAAAGAGAGTAGTGGAAAAAAGTGGGAGGAGAAATAGGTGGAGACACTATAATCAGGATATATTGCATAAAAAATAACCTAGTCTCAACTAAAAAAAAAAAATGGTTTCTTCAAGGTTGTATTTCTAGATCACATTCCCTCACCCCAAACAAATGAAACCATCTTCTAAGAGAGTCTAAATATTTTTTTCTGTGACAGCTCTCCATGTTGGTTTTATAAGTCCCAGTCTCCAGCTTTTCAATCTGATAACTCAGGTGTTGCTGAGCTATCTTCGTAAAGAGATTAAAGATAACTGTAAAACAGATTAACCTAGGCATCCTAGGTGATCCAGTTCATGCTATTGACTAGCTTTAAGAGCAGAATAGACACTCAATTCAGCGGAAATTCAGCTGTAGACTGAGCCCCAGCCAGGTGCTTAGGGTTTGTCCTCCCTCACAACCTACCCTGTGATTTCTAGTCACTTCACAATCATACAAGTAGGTTTCACACAGTAAATCTCTGGTATGTCTCCCTCATATTTGTTTCCCTTATTGGATAATGATTGCTACATTTTCCTTTAATTCATTATACCACATATCTACCTCCTGCAGATACCTACAGGCCAGTTTCCTTAATGTACTACATCAGTTTTAAATCATCTAATGAATGAATTTGCCAGGAAAGCATGGCCTAGAAACCACTGAGAATTAGTAGAAGACAGACCCCTTTTTAAAACAGTGGCCTCATCCAATTTCCCAGATAGCAGAGAAAAGTATTTTTTTAATAAAGGAAAAGCACTGGATACTACACATATTCATGCTAATGAGGAAAAGAAAAACAATTAATAAATAAAGTCCATTTACTCTGGAGAAAATAATTACTGTAAAAACTGTAAAAGTGAAACTGATTACTGAGATAATGAGTAGGCAAGATCTTCAGCATCTCCAGCCTCCATGAACTCAGGGTAACAATAAATGCAACCAACGTTGGCATGCATGTGCTAAGCACTGTTCAAAGCGCTTTATTGTGAAACACTTCAGCCTCACTACAAGAAGTAAACAGCAGAGCTATCTCAAGTTTATAGTTATTAAAACTGAGGCAAAAAATGACATGAATTGGCATTGGATAAGAAAATTCAATGCATAAAATACTTGTCACACAAGCATAAGAAGCTGAGCTCAATATGAGACCCTGTCTCAAAATAATAAGGTGAGGATGGTGGAATAGCAAATAAGGAACCTTCTAGCCTTTCTAAACTTGTCTACACACACACACACACACACACACAAACACACACACACACACACACAGAGAGAGAGAGAGAGAGAGAGAGAGAGAGAGAGAGAGAGAGAGAGAGAGGGGGGGGGGAGCGCAAAAACAATAGCATCTGCTCTTAACTGCATTAAATAGAATACTGGTGTTGTCACAAGGATGCATTCTTAGATGCTCAGTTGCTTTAGACCTGCAGTACATGTTGTGCTTAGTGATGCCACTGCTGCTAAGGACTCAAGTATAATAGGTATGGAACAGCCACCAGGGAATTATCAGTTATTGCAGGAGGCAAGGAAATGTATGCTTTCTCACCCCCACAGTGACTCAAGCACCCATCCCTTGGCATAATCCCATTCTATCTAACTCATTTCTTAAGTTTCACCTCTTTATTCCATCTTCACTGCAACAGACCTGGTACAAGGTACAATCATGCATATTTCATGACTGGTTGAACATTCTAATGTCTCCTCCTATCTACTTGACTTTAAAAATGTCATTTGTAGTGAAAGTGAAAGAATGATTTTTAAAACCCTACACATTTCAATGTCATTCACCTAGTTAATATTTTTCAGAGTTTTCCCTGCTTTTGGATGTTCTCAGTTTTCTTGACATGGCCTGAGGTGACATTACTTGATCTGGTCATTCTTCTGACCAATTTCTTCCTACCCTTCCTTCTGGGTCACCAGAATTCCAGCATCTATTATCACTACTAGTAAGCAAACAGTTTTTTTTTTTATGTAATTGCTCAATCACCATACTGCTTCTCTAAGAATTGTATAGATGTCCCCAATGTACAATGGTTTGATTTGGGACACATCCATGTAATAAGCATTTGAAATCTCATTCCAGGTTTAATTTTTAACTTTTTTCAGTGACTCGCTCACAATATTGGGCCTCAGCAAGTCATAGCCAACAAGGAGGTCTCTACAGTCAACAAGGTCTCTACAGCCAACAAAGAGGTCTCTACAGTCAATAAGAAGGATCTACAGCCAACAGTGAGATCTCTCCAGCCAACAAGGAATCCTCTACAAGGTGCTATATTGCTAAGCTATGGTGTTTGGTACACTAGAGAGTCCATACATTTTAGATTTAAGGTATTTTAAACCTCAACTGGGTTTTCCTGAATTCAGACTCATAAAATATTGAGGAGCATCTGCACGAGAGAAAATGTTGAATCTATCCTGTTTATCTCCACAACTTCTGGGTGAGTAGCAGGACACAGAGGGGCCCTCTGTAAATATTCATTGAATAAGTGAATTTTTCTTTACTACAATAATGAATTTCTAGATATGGAATTCCAAAATGAATAAATGAAGCCACAATATAACACAAACCTCTGTTTTCCTGCCTACCTGGAATAAAAGAACTAAAGGAAATTTCTGACTAAGCTTCAGCTGAACTCCTAATAATAAACCCTTAAGAAGGAATCACAGTAAAGAGGACAGGAGACAAACATTAGGAAGGAGGCAACAGAAGAATTTTAATGAAAATTTGGAGATGTAATGAATGCCTGCAATATATTGTGATAAATGTGTAAACTTTGCCAGGAGTAGTCTTCATATTCTTAATTGTATTTGCATACATAAAAAATGACTGTCACAATTTAACAACAGTTCTTAAATGAAAATAAAGAGAGGTTAATCCAATGGAAGCAGTAAAGTTAAATTATATAATGTCAGCAGAGTTATTCATAGCATGTCAATCCATTAATAAACGTTTTAGAAGACTGGCTCAACAAACTCCCAGAAATCAGTGCAAATGTTCAGAGAAAGACATATATTGAACCTAATACTGTCAAAATGGGAGATATTTAGGGTAAGACTATAAAAAGGATATCATAAAGAAATAGGATCCAAAAAGCTACACTCTTAAATAATAGGAGGAAATATTTGTAACTTGAAAGAAAAGGAAAACATAAAGAGACCATCTAACTCCTTGCAATTGAATTATTTAAGTTTTAAAAGGCCACAGCTACACAGATATTATTTAAAGGTTGAAAATTTAAAAAAAAATTCAAGTAGTATCTCAGGAACAGCAAAGTAGGATAAAAACAAAAGAAACAAGAATTTAACCAGCAAAATATCGAGTTCTTTTTTTTTTATTGAGAAAAGGAAAAAAAA
>NW_004949109.1:5760888-5763026 GCF_000317375.1 Microtus ochrogaster
AAAAAAAAAAAAAAAAAAAAATCCCAGAAACCTGGATTCAAGTCCCAACTCTGTTGATTATTGTTTCTCTTCATAGAAAATCAGATCATTAAACTTCATGAAACCCATGTTCTTATTAAATGATAATGATATGATGCATGGGTCTAATGTAAGTACCACATAATATGCAAAACACTCTTTCCTCACCAAATAGAGTACCATGGCTGCTTTAAATGCTGACTTAATTCACGAAGAATATTGTGAGTTCCACTAATCACTCATAATGACAAAAAATACAGGTAAAAAGAACAATTTACAAAGACAGTCAAAACAATGGGAAAATAAAAAAAAACAATGGGAAAATAGAAGTAGAAATACATAGAAGGCTCAGAAAAATGATCTATATAAAACCAATGGTAAATTTTGAGTTCATATAGCCACAATTATACCTGATTTTCTTGTCTCTTTGTGTTTTTATAGAGAAATTAACAGAATAGAATAAGTAAGAATATTATATTTTTTACCTAATAATAAAAGTATTTGCAGTTCTCTTGAATACTAAAGGAGTATTTTAAAAGATCATATTCCAGGCTACAAATGAATTTGCAATAATCCCTAGACTAGACAGTTCAGGTCAGAAGCTTTATTGAGAATCCCATTCCACTCTCTGCAACACTAACACAGAGACATATGTCTACACAGTTCAAGGGTAGCCTCGGGTACACAGTGATGCTATCTCAAAAAAAATCTATTACAGGTGCTCATATAATTTACCTTTATAAATTTTTTAGGTTAAAAAAAGGAACATTTTTGTTCTCTGTGCTGGTTTATGGACAGAAGCCTGTCTTCCATGGTGAATCAACTCTTACTCAGACAAAACTAAAAATGGACCCTTCATAGGACCAGAAATGTTTATCAGTCAATAAAGTGACATTTCATACATCAAATTTCTCCTTCATCTTTGAGTTGCCCTCCAGTTACTGCATCTTCAAAGCTGTTGAGAGATCACTCAGTAGCCACTGCCAACTTATTTGCCAAATAAATTTCCAAATAAATACAATGGCTTTCCAAGCTCAACCAGATTAATAAGAAATCGTCTATCCTGGTGACCCCACAATGAAAAAGAAAAATGAAATGATCAATGTAAAAAATCCCATAATAATAGCCTTGCAACTGTGATACTAACCCCATGTCAAATTAGCAGATATATTTGCAAATATATTTGAAAAAAGCCAGTCTTTAAGATAAACCAGATTTTTATCAGAGTCTCTACAAGGATGACTGTTTTCAACCATTCCTATCTTGTGTTGTTTCTCGGTGTATTCCCTTTCCAGGCCCTCTTGAGTCACACCTCTGCCTGCAGTGCAATCTCCTCATCATGTAACTTACTAACTCCTCCAAACCATAGTAACTGTTGCTACCTTGAATCAAGCCATGCTCATGAACTCTAATTTTACACTTGCTTATTTCTTACGTAACAGCAAAGGTTGTGTCCTGTCTATCCCTAATAACACAATGCTGGACACTGAACTATAGGGAGCTGAAGGTTCTTTAACATTTTCTTAAAACTATATTTTAAACATTTTTTCTCTCATTCCCTATTTGCCATTCTTTTCAAGTGTCTTCAGATCTATGATTCTACTGAGGAGATATAATTATGCGTTAGCTGATTTTGCTGTAATAATAAGCCTTTAATGTTTTAAAATCTTAGAATAAAAAAATAAGCATGTATGTCATATTAATGGAACAATTTACATCAAAAATCAAACCCATTTTTGTTTGAAGCTAGGGAACCAAGAATTAAAGTAATTAACTTTAATATACTCTAATTTCATCATTTAGTATATATACATGAAGCTTGTAACAATTATTTTTTAAATCCCTATATAGGACTGAATCATGGTAGAGCAATTACATAATAAATGTGAAAGCTTGGGCTAGATCTCCAAGCATGGAAAAACATCTCTATATAACATATAAACTTATCAAGTACAACTACTCTATTCATAAGTAGATAGTGCCTAAAGCATTCAATTCCAAAGGCAGTGAGATTAATGAGTCCTTAGATCAGAACAGCAAAGCTGTTCACTGTAAAGGCAAAAATGCTCCTTGCAGAATCATAAAAAAGAAGATAGGAAGGGAGGAAGGAAGGAAGGAAG
>NW_004949109.1:5763496-5764598 GCF_000317375.1 Microtus ochrogaster
CTCCCAATTTACTCAGGAGATCTTGTCTTTTTCTACTTCCCATGTAGATTAGATCTATGTAAATCTCTCTTAGTGTCCTCATTGTTGTCTAAATTCTCTGGAATTGTGGTTTGTAGGCTGGTTTTACTTGCTTTATGTTTAAAAAAACACCTATGAGTGAGTACATGTGATAATTGTCTTTCTATGTCTGGGTTACTTAACTCAAAATAATGTTTTCTAGCTTCATCCATTTTCCTGCAAAATTCAAGATGTCATTTTTTTTCTGCTATGTAGTACTCCATTGTGTAAATGTACCACATTTTCCTTATCCATTTTTTGATCGAGAGGCAGTTAGGTTGTTTCCAAGTTCAGGCTATGACAAACAATGCTGCTATTGAACATAGGTGAGCACATGTCCTTGTGTCACGATTGAGCATCCTTTGGATATATACCCAAAAGTAGTATTACTGGGTCTTGAGGAAGGTTGTTTCCTAATTTTCTGAGAAATAGCCACACTGGCATCTAAAGGGGCTATACCAGCTTGCATTCCCACCAGCAATGCAGAAGTGTTCCCTTTTCCTCACAACCTCTCCAGCATAAGCGAATAATATTAAAATCATTCATATATCAACACAAATATTGTATATAATGCATAGACACATACATATGCATGTTTGTTTTGTCAGCAGAAAGGCTGTGTAATTGCAAAACCACCTCACTTACAAGAACTCCAGACACCAGAAGTAGCATAGCTGGAGCTCAGTGCAGAGTCTATCAACCTTTCCCTCCTTCTTTCTCTTAAATAAATTCTTCAATTTAATCTAACATTTCACGCCGTCTTCAAAAAGAAATCGGGCTATGCTTTTCTGCTGAATAGAGCTAAATATTAAGCAACTGGAACAATCATATAAAAAGCCTTGCTCCTTTGACTCATCATAGGCGATTCTTTCCTAAGTCCTTCTAGGATGAGGTCAGAGTAAATGTCTTGAAAAGTTGCTGAAACATGCTTTATGGTCTCCAGTATGCTACCTTTGGATATTTCATGAGCTGGGGAAAAAAATGACAGATAGATGGAGATAGATAGATAGATAGATAGATAGATAGATAGATAGATAGATAGATA
>NW_004949109.1:5764783-5768079 GCF_000317375.1 Microtus ochrogaster
CTGAGTGTAGATTTAAGTCTTCTTTATCCCTTTTGGCTGTTGACTTTTGCATACAAATTGAATTCTCCCATTATAGTAGTGGATTTGCTGATTTCAACACACATTGTAGCTGTATTATTGCTTTTTATATTTTAAGGTTTTGCTATTACAAACCTTTAAGTTAGAAATTATTATCAATAATTTTCTTAAAAACTAAAACATGTAATAGCAAGTAGTTTAAGTA
This sequence comes from Microtus ochrogaster, assembly GCF_000317375.1. Classification (NCBI taxonomy): domain Eukaryota; kingdom Metazoa; phylum Chordata; class Mammalia; order Rodentia; family Cricetidae; genus Microtus; species Microtus ochrogaster. Next base: position 5,765,007 of record NW_004949109.1, read on the forward strand.
AAACTTTCTACCTTGAAGTTCGCTTTTTCTAGTTAAAAGTTTTATTTTAATCATTTTGTTGCTGGTATATTTCTTATGCTTCTGTTTTTCATACTTTTACTGTGGAGTCCTTATTCCTGGTTCATTTTCTCTGATGAACTGTAAATTGTGTGTTCTTTTTTAAAATCTTAATATAAAAGTATTTATATATGAATTAGGGTATTTCAAAATACTGGGCACGTGTCTATCATTGATATTCATTTCCAGACCTCTTCATGCTTTTTATTTCAAGACATGGCCCCATTAAGTTGTCCAGGGGGCCTTGAGCTCCCTCCATAACCAAAATAACTGTTAGATTTGTAATCCTTCTGCCTGAGCCTCCAGAGAAGTTGAAGTTCCAGGTGTGCTCCATCAGGTCTGATTTTCCATCTTTTGTCTAAACCTGATGATGTCGACATTATCACTGGAATTCCAATGTGTGTTAAATGCCCTGGAATTGTTTTCATCTCTCTAGGTACTGAGTGATTTCTTCAGAGATGGCATCCAGATTTGCACTGCATCCTTCAATTCTCTCAGATATGCTGCTTGGCATGTATGTGATTCCTCATTTCTGGTACTAGACTTTCCTATTTCTAAGATTCCCATTTGGGTTTCTTTTCAGATATTCCTTGGACTGATGTTTCATTTGTGAAGATCAGAGAGTAAAAACAGCCCCACTGGTCAGCCTTAGAGACCAGGCATTGATGACACTCACCTTTAATCACTGTAACCCCACTAGTTTGCCATAGAAACTGGGCAGTAGTGGTGTACCCCTTTAACCCAACACTAGAGAGGAATATAAGATGAGAGGAGGCAGCTCTCAGACATGGTCTCATTCTGAGATTCTTGTATGCAAGTATCATCATTTCGGACTGAGGTAGAGGTAAGAGCCAGTGCCTGGCTGTTTTGTTTTTCTGACCTTCAGGTTGAACTCCAATATCTGTCTCTGGGTTTTTATTAATTGTGCTACAATTCCTAATATTTTTGTACATATATATGGGGTGTGTGTGTGTGTGTGTTCCTTTAGCATCTTTTCAACATATTTTCTATTTCCTTATATCTTATTTTAAATTGGTTGTTTTTAATTTGGTATTAGAATTTTCTCAAATCTTCTTTCCTTTAAGAGTTAGGTTCTGTTTGTTGTTTCTACTGGTTTATACTAATTTCGCAATCATATTCTTCAAAATCATATCTGTAGAAATTCTCATAAGTCTTATTTCAAAGAGTTCTCCATAGAGATTTCAGTACCTTTCTGGTAGGTACCTAGAGTCAGGACTACTTCAAAAGATCCTTCTAGAATTTTACTTTTTTGTTTTTCTTTATGCCGTAGAGAATTTGATTCCCATCACCAAACTCATATGAGTGAGATTTTTCTAGAGAGGTATGTTTTCCCCCACTTAACCACTCAATCAATATATATAACACTGTGTACATACTTTAGTGTTGTTGATCTTCCTACCCAAATTCTAGATCTCCAATCTCCATTCCCCTGAGGATAACAATAAAACTTATGTGTCTGTTGAGGTATCTTTGTTGTCTTACCTATGAGAATCTATTATTAGAATATTTTCAGTCAATTAGTACAGGGTGGGAAGCACTAACCCTACTGACAAATATGAATAACTAAAACAGCAGATTGCAAAATGGACGGTTCAAGTGGATCCAACACTAGAGACCAAGAGGGCAGTATCTATCCCTGTCATCCACAGGCCTCCACTGACCCTTTCAGGTCTTTGTAATTTTCATCAGGCAGATTGAAACTAGATCGCTTCTGAATTAAGAGGGTTCTCAAAAATGTCATGTAAGTGACCAGTAAAAACTGTATAGAAGTTCTGGAAAATAACTTGCACATAAATGTGAATGCAAATGTTCCTTCTAAAAAAGAATAAAGACTCATTACTGCTGATACAATTTACAAGGTTAGAAAAAAATCTGTCAGTCTTCAAAATTTCCATCATCACTCTTGAATTATGAGCCGTGAGACGCTGACTGCTTCAGACCTCTTTGTCTAGAAATTGTCACAGATCCATTACAGTTCTTCCTGCTCCAGCATGATAGTATCTGCTGAAGGACTCATCCATCTTGGCTGAAAGAAAATAAACTGATGACTGAAAGAGGCCTGCTTTAATCAAAGTTCAAAGGCTTATACTCTAAGACAACAGCAACAATAAGAAAAAGAAAAATTGCTGAACATTTCTGTTGGGCATCCCTGGGATGCAGCAAACTGCTCCTAGCATTCTCATAAATTTTGTTCCCAAAGCATTCTAAGACCATTTCCCAGTGACTGCCCCGAGGGCTGCCTTGAAAGAGATGACAAAATTGGACAGTGGCTGTGAGCTCACTTCATGGGCTCTTCAACCATGCAGTAAACAAAAAAGAAAAAAAAGAAAAAAGAAAAAGAAATGTTTTTTTTTTCTCTGTCACTCCTTGTATCACCTCTCTGTGACTGTCTGTTCTGGACCCAGATGTGAAACACTCTGCTCTCTCAGTAGTACCAAGTTTTAGTCAGTTTCCCAAACACCCAGAAGAGGATGCAGAATCTGATTCAGAAGGCCAGCTATCAACTGATCCAACATAGAATGGAGGAAGTAGAGTTAAAATAAAATAGTTGTATGTCTCTGTTTTTTCAAGTTACCCCAATTGATACAAAATCAACAAAGACAGTTTGTAAATTCCTTTTGTCAGATGGTTAAGTTAGTTCTAGCAATGTTTTCCTGACACTACCTCTTTAATTAGATTTTTTTAAAAAAAAATCATTAACCATAGTTCTATTTCTTTCTCTACCTTTGGATTTTTTACACTGGAATTTAATAACAAAAAGCAAAACAAAACAAAAAAAAAAACCACCACCTTTATCCTGCTTAACACAGCAAGCTGATAATGTTGTTATACTCAAGGAAGCCCTGTTGGTATTATGGATAAGGATTTGAAGGACCAAATGGGGCAGAAGGAATAAACAACCTTGATGGAGGAAGGTCATTGGTTAATTAAATAAAGAAGCTGCTTGCCCTGATAGGTTAAAACATAGGTGGGAGGAGTAAACAGAACAGAATGC
>NW_004949109.1:5770813-5810485 GCF_000317375.1 Microtus ochrogaster
ACCTCGGTGCTACGCATTATTAGAAATGGGCCAAGCAGTGCTTAAAAGAATACAGTGTCCGTGTAATTATTTCAGGCATAAGCTAGCCAGGTGGCCGGGGTGCGGCTGGGTGGCGGGACACAGCCCGCCGCTCTTATTACTACACAACCTTAGTGCCCACAACAAACTCATTACCCTGGAACAGGAAATCAGATCTAGATAGATAGATGATAGATAGATATAGATAGATAGATAGATAGATAGATAGATAGATAGATAGATAGATAGATAGATAGATGCTTAATACACCCTTTAAAGCAAGAGGTGATTCAGGACACCACCAAACTAGTTCAGCATGGGCAAAATGTTAAGCAGAAAATATATTCATTCATTGACTCTAAATAAGAAAATGAATTTAAAGGCATTGCTAAGACACACTGGATTCCCTCTATCCCTGAAGCAATGAGAAATGAGCAGATGTATAAGGGTTTATGGAAGAGAATTGACAAAGAAGCAACTGGAGCCTCTGTCCATAATCTCATGATGTTTGCCTCCCCTGTCACATCATCCCTCCTAGAGATCAGTTGTGAACTCAATATTATCCATTTGGAAAGGACTCCAGTTTGGAAAATAAATGAAAATTTCCCATATGATCCTTCTCAACATCCTGCTAGGTAACAGCAACCGCAGAGATTTGCATTTATTACTATTTAGATTTTCTGCATCTCATTATCCCACCACACATTGGAGAGAGGGAAGCACAGCTTGGTTATTTGCAAATGCCTTGGTAAATTTGGCAAAACACAGCAATAAGCTCTAATGTAATATTCACACAGAGGGTTCTGTGACTCTCTCACTTCACAGTCTGAGTTTGCTAAAACTAGCCACTCTCCATAAGAGGCTCTCTGTGATGACAGGCTGGAAGCATATTTGGTAGCTCAACAGTGACCTGCAGACTGTGCTGATAGAGAAAAAGAAGCAGAGAAATAGAATAAGGATCTCCCTTAGCTTGCCAAACCATTTTTTTTTAATTTTGATGGTTTTGTGACCACTTTCAAAACATTCAAAAAAGAGAAAAATAGTCACCCATAGTACCAAAGTTTAATGAAATCTTGCTGAGTTTTGAGCTATTTTTCAATATCCTAAGCCATTAAGAAAATTAAAATTAAACATGCTTGGAGATTTCATCTCACTCCATACAGAATGGCTACTATCAAATAGAAAAATGACAGCTGGTTGTCTGTGGTGGTACATGCCCTTAATCCCAGCACTCAGAGGCAGAAGATCGCTGACCTGGTCTACATAGAGCTCTATTTTTGCTGACATGAAATAGTGAAACCCACCCATCTCACCGTATAAAAGCAGTATGTCCTTGTCCCCATGAGTCTGATTTTTCACTTTAAAAGTTTCATCAAATGCATGCATTGTGTCCGAGTCATATGCTTCTTTATCTTCCTATGATGGATTGTAATTTTTGCTGACCTGTTGTTTTGCAAAACTTTGCCTCTGAGAAAAACTCCCTTTCTTCAGGCGTAGTCTACCCTTAGTCCCTTTTTCATGGGCATACACTTTCTCCAAATCAGTCTTTCCCTTCAAAGGGGTCTTGATGAATGGTAAAACATGTGAGACTGTCATTTGTGCTAAAGGTGTCTGTCCATTGTGTTTCTTCTGGCTCTCCCTACCTCTCCACAGTCTGACTTTACACTGTGCTATGACAATCAAACCATAGAGGAAGAAACAAACTTTTTCAAGAGGAAGAACTGTTTTTTATGCCTTCCTGTTGGCCTCTGGATGTGGCTTAGAAAAGATGTTAAATTCTCTGTTGTATTGCAGTTTCCTCCAAGATTAAAACCCTCCATCTTGGATGGAAATTTCTTAAAACAAGATATTTACAGAGATGCAAAACAGCAGGATATTCTGGGGCAGGGCAGGGAGGTGCAATATGGCCAGGAAACTCCTTAACACAGGAAGTAGACAACTCAAAATATCTTCAGAAGGTCCCTGCCACCCCTGCCACTGACCAGTTTTACTGGGCCTCTTCTTCCCATAAGCAATAAAGACTGCTAAAAGTCACTCTCAGATAAGCAGTCACCACCAGCAAGAAGCAGAGACAACCAATAAAACTGACTAAAAGAACCAAAGACCAGGGGAAACACCTGGAAAGTTCTACAAACTGTTGAGCTGCCCGATGGCAACACTGTGTGTTCCAGGTTTCTAGTTTTTTAAATTGCCATCCATGCTGGGGTGGGCTTTGACAACACATCTGTCTTTGAGTCTCTTTTGCTCCCATAAATAACCCTTCACCCATATATCTGTAAGCAACCCCAGTAAACTCATTGGTTCACCAAGTTGGACTTTGGTGGTGTCTGTACTCTGGTCTATAATGGAATCACTGTTTGGGCAGAAGAGATGCTTGCTCATGGTTCCCCAGGAATAATACCATACAACACTTTCTGGGGTGCTAGACTTTGTAGTAATATGAGCGGCGGGGCTGCGTCCCCAGCACCCCGGCTGCCTGGCTAGCTTATGCCCCGGAATAACAACACACAAATTGTATTCATTTAAACACTGCTTGGCCCATTATATCTATCCTCTTCTCGGCTAACTCTCGCACCTGGACTAGCCCATTTCTAATAATCTGTGTAGCATCAGTCTTACCAGGAAAGATTCTAGCCTATGTCCATCCTGGGTCGGAGCTTCATCGCGTGTGCCTCAGAGAGCAGAGATGTCGTGTCCGCCCGGGAGAGGGGAGCATGGCATCTCTCTAGAGAGCAGAGCTGTCAACTCTGAGCTCACTTCCTCTTCCTCCCAGCAATCTGTTCTGTTTACTCCACCCACCTATGTTTTAACCTATGAGAGCCAAGCAGTTTCTTTATTATAATTAACCAATGACCTTCCTCCATCAAGACTTGGCCTCACAAATTGGCCTTCTTATTCTTCCAGTGTCCCAGAGGCCATTGTATTACTCAGCATTATAACTAGTCAAAAGTTCTTACCAATATCTGTCATGAATGCAATTTTTAAGAAAATACTCAGTTTTTAGTGCATCATGTGACATTGTTTTGAGTCTCAAAGACTCAAAATTATCACACACACTCTGAAGGGCGTTCATAGGTTTGACCCCATGTTATGTAGTGACTCATGGCTTCAGGGTTTTGTTTTCATAAAATTATATCCCCCACCCTGAGTCATTACAATGAAATTTTTGATCAAGATAGTTTTCATTTTGTTCTCTGGCAGGTTTACTCCATGCATTATTGTCTGGGAAATGGGATTCCTTTCCCTAAAGCAAACACAAACTTGCTCTAGGAAACCTAGAAAATAAGAGCACTGAACCAGACACCTGTTGTGCCCACTGTAATTTCCAAGTCCTACAAACTGAGTGGCTTAAATCAACATGGATTTGTTATCTTGTGCTTCAGAAATCTGATACAGACTAGGGAAAGTCACACAGGGCAAAAGTCAGGCTATTGACATATCTGAATTCCTTCTGGGACTCTAGTGAAGACCCATTCCCTTGCCTTCAGCAACTTTCAGAAGCTTCTTGCATTTCTTGACTCCTTCTTTAGAAACAGTAATAACTTCATTCCATTCTTTGTTCTTGTCTGCCTCCAATATCCCTTTTTTCCACTTATCAGGATTTCAGTCACTATATCAGGCTTTCACAAACAATACAAATAATCTCTCACTTTAATCCATACCCAGATCAAAACCATAAAATCCCTTTTAATATATCTGATACTCAGTTATGGAACCTTGAGAAGTTGTTATCTACTTGACCCAGCTGCCATGGTTACCTTCTACTGAAATATCACAGTCAAGCCTTATTCTTTTTTAATAAATTATTGTATTTATTGAGGGAATATGTTTGGAGGTCAGTGGACAACGTATCAGAGTTGGTTCTCTTCCACAATGTGTGTCCCCAGAATTAAACTCAAGTTTTAGACTCAGTGTCAAGTGCTATAATCCTTTTGGGCCATATTATCCACCCAACCTTATTCTTTATAGACTGTCAGACTGTTGATCTGGGCGTCCATAGAGATCTTTCTCCATAGTTATGTCCAGTGAAAACAAGCTAAGCAAAAGCTCTGCCTCTGTCTTCAGTGGCCTTCATTGGGGTCACTCTTCTCAACCACTGACACAGGAACCCTATAACATTTAATACCTAAATTGCTCCCACTTAGGGAGAACCCCTAAACAACCGTTTCTTCATTCTCAGAAATGTTAGTCTTCTGTTTCCTTTCCCTTTTCTTACAGAAATGTAAATGCTAGTACCATTGCCTTCTTCCCAAACGCCTTTATACCCCTAACACTCTGGATGTGGGCTTGTCCTCAAATGCTTGACAATTTCTGCTTTGCACAATAAAACAGAAGCATTCTAATGAATCTCTATATATTGATCACAGACTTGAACCAGCCAAGGATTGACTTCATCTTGAAAGGAGTAAGAAATTAATTTTTGCTTTAAATTTCCTGAAGAAAAAAGAAAAGTAGATATGACTATTCTGATAATATTTCTTGTCTTATCATAAGAAAATGGCAAAGTTAGCAAGGACAATGAATTGGAAATAAACGTCATAAAGGTGTAGTAATGAGCATCAGAGTTAGCAGTATTTAATTCAGTCCCATTTTTGGAGAAATACATAGACTATATTACTACACTGATGTCAGAGTCAGGCAGAGGGCACCCACAATGTGAGTATTTTTCTACACTATTTAACTGTAATCCCAGAGTTATACCTTAATCGATACTATTGTTTAACTTACTGTATTTTTGTTCATAAATTGGTATTCTACATTTAATGAAAATATTATGAGAATAAACCAGAATAAAGGACTTCTAAAGAGGAACTAATTAAAAAGAAAGAAAAACTGGTTTTAGAATGCTTTAAGAAGCACAAAACTAAACCAAATCAATCATGTCCCATCTTAAGAATGTAAGTCTTTCTTTTAGAAACTGGCATATTTATGAAAAGGGTTGGTAGAGCCATGGGAAAGTGTGCTGTGTTATTCTGCCATTCCTTAACATAAAATTTAAGTATCAAGGACAGACACAAAACTCTAAATAAAACAGCATGCCTTTTGTGAGAAGTGGGTAGCAGAGGAAGGAGAGCTATGGATTGGCAACATCCTCTAGCATGCTCAGATGCTGGCTGCTTAGGCCAAGCTAAAAACATTAAAGCACTGAATTCTTCCCCCTGAAACAGCCAAATTTCTTTGAATAGCTATTGTAATTCTAAAAGATGAGATTTAATAATTGATTCAGTCTAGCTACTGAAGAAACAGGCCAAAGGAATCATATAGCCCCCTATGTCAAAAAGCAAATGGTGACACAGAGAAAAGGAGGATAATTTATCTGTCTATTAAATTCTGAGTAAATAAACAGTCTGCAATAATACCCAGCAATCAGCTTAATAAAACTTGCTATTCTATTACCATAATATTTGCAATACTTAGGCAAATGCATGCCTTATAAATGGAACAAGTGCTCTGATTATATCCATATTCAGCAGTTTCAATGACTTGAGCACCTTGGCAATGGTAGTCACAGCTCTACTACATGTAACTCGAAGTCATCGAAATGGTTGAGAGGATACAAGATCCAATTCAAGCTGTGTTTTCAATGAGTAATGTCAATTTTATTTGATAATCCCGCTATTCTGCCAAAAGAGGTATGGTTGAGAACAAGTCTGTTATATCCTTTAATGATTCACTCTGAGAAGCTCTAATATGTACTGAAAGGACACTGGGACCTATGTGACACAGACTCAAGCAGCATTCTCCACAAGGAGAAGAGGGAGGCCCATTTTCTCCATTTATGGAAAGAAACTCCTCTAATCATTGGAAAGAGTCAGAATATCAATTATTTTTGCATAGCACTCTACAGTGCCCAAGGTTTCAGAGAATCTGCAAAGTAGCTCTTTTATACTTAAGAAAATCAGAACTAAAGAGAGCTGTGGGCATTGAAGTAAGATGGGATGCGTGTTTGTTCTCAGAATCAGATGCATGCATCCCAGCTCTCTCCCAGAATTCTTCACTGGAACGTTTCCAATTATATGTACCTCTCATACTGTACCAAGCCGCATTATCACAGGCAAGAAAAGTGCCCTGGAAAGGTAGCTACAACATATTCAACTAATCTACTGGTTAAGAAATAGACCCTCAAGTGACCTTTCAGTTTATAGGTACCCATCCTTTTCAGCTTTCCCAGATTCCCTTTACAGCATCTTCCTTTCATCTTTTTCAAAACTTCTGATGGTACTATCTTCATTAAATCTTTGCATATTTGTGCCTTCAATGAACTTTATCAACACCTAAATCTTATAGTAGTTCTTATTGATACCACTAATTTATTTAAATTACTCTGATCATATACTAATCCTTGTATATAATCTCTCCTATACACCAATTAAAGTGTTGCTACACAAGAAAAAGCACAGTCGTTTATAATTGTTTTGTTTAGGCTAGGGGTTGCCATGTTTTGTCACAGAAGCTGTGACACTTCTCTGACCATCACTACTTTACAGTGAAGTCATCTTACGAGGAATGAAGAAGAGAGGAGGAGGGGGAGGAAGAGGAAGAAGACATAATTGTATGATTAATTACAATGCTAGTTATAAAAAGACTTCAGACAAAGGAGGCATCTGTCTTTTGCTCCAAACGTCTAGTCTTGTGGAGAATAACACATCATTTTTTATCAAAATGCAAACAACTGAGCAATAACAAATGACCTGTGTTATTGATGTATCTAGAGAACTTATCTCATCAATGATTCCTTGTACATATCCATATGAATAAATTTCATCTAATAACCCAGGCTATTTTCTCCAAGATGGTTTTAATTACATATCCCAAAGATTCTCAGTCAGTATATCTGATAACAAAATATTGTTTTAAGGATCAACTGAGTCGTTTCTGACTTCTCATGAAAACTATTATTTTTTAAAAATCCCCTTAAAAGCTGAGTTGCAATAAAGCATGCTTAAGTCCAGACCTATCCTGAGCATATATCTTATGCATGTCACAGTTATTGGATTTAAACTGTCCAATTTCATCTCCAGGAAATTACCCTGGGATGAAAACTATGATGTAATCATTTGCCTTTGGGTTCTTCAATATATTTTCTCAGCTTGATAACCAAAACAGGATATGGAAAGTTTAAAATGGTGTTCAAAGGAAAGCCACAAAAATAATGAAAGAAACTGAAAACAAAACTCACTAAAGAAGTGAACATTTTATTCACAGAGAAAGGCAAATATAGGGAAAAAACTTAAAGAGAAGCTTTAAGTCAAATAGATGGTTAAGTACTAAAATAAGCTCTGTTTCTCTTTTCCAGGGGGGTAGGAGTACAAGAAGATGGAATTACATCTCATAGTTGATACAGGTTAGAACTGCGTTAAGGTTGTTTAGAGACAGCATAGATCATTGTTTTCACAAGAGTCAAATGGGATATCATCTCACCTGAAAAGGACGTTGGACTTCAGCAGTGACCATTTCCAACTCCCATACTCAAGACCCACCCATTTAAGTAGATGAGTAAAAGCATCTTCTAAACTCAACCCATATTGTCTTTCCTCAGATTCTAGAATATCATCATAATAAATTAGAAGAATTCTTAATTTATTGCTGCCACAGAACCAGCAAAAACAAAATCAGCACTGGACCTCCTACAGATTAAGAGAAGCACACCCCGTCACTTGGGTATATTTAGAGTAATGGAAAAGCCAGCTCAAATTTATTTTAAAGAGCTGACTTTTAAATTTCAAGGAGTTTATGAGCCACTTGACATCACAAAGAAGGCTCTAAATAGGCCACAGTGGGAGTGGTTACACCACAGAAGTCAACACAGCCAACAAATTAAGGATCATGTTCCTAAAGGGTCTTGGTTAAATGTTCTCAGCAATCTCTGAAGGGCCACAGTGACATTAGCAGTCTTTATTCTGATGGTAGAGCTGCAAACAGACAAGAGCAAGAGGGTCCATGTCAAGAACAGCAGGAGAGAGAAGTTCTCATGCACATCTGTATCAATACTTTAGAGTATTTGCTTCTGTAGGCTATGTGTCTAGGTGGGGGTTACTGGCTTTAAATATGCATTTTCAGCTCAAGTACTTCTTTAATGTTTTCTATCTTCAAAGTAGTTATACAAATGATGTCTAATTTAAGTCTTTTCCTTAAAGATTTACAAGTTATTCATATATTCTCAGTGAGACCTCTTTCAGTCGTACTGCTACAAACAAATTATCCATTAAGTGGATTATTTTTAACTACCTTAGTAATGCTTTTGGTAAAATGAAATATGTAATTTTATGAAATCTTTACAATCAATTTGTGATCAATTCTTTACAATCAATTTGTGATCAATGTATTCTATACCCTACTTACTCAGGTTTGCCCTACTTGAAGTCATGAAGGCGTTCATACTTCTCAAAACTTTCTTGTTTCATTTCTCAAGTTCTACCTGGAACTGTTTCCACATTTGGTATGAGTTAGAAACTAAATTTTAGCTTCTGAGTATTTAAGTGTTCCGATTCCATTAAAGTAGCTACATTTTCAGTTGCAAAAAAAAAAAAACAAAAAAAAACAAAAAAAAAAACAAAAAACTAGACTACATATCAACAATGCATAAACCAAGCATGAGATTTTGAATATTTTTCAACAACAGAAAAAAAATTCTATTGCATGCAACAGTATGGATGGCTCCCTTCTATATGATGATCCTGAGAAGCCAGGTTCTGAGGAGGGCATGCTGTTAACCAGTAAGGCATCTATGTGCTGGGCTCAGTAATCCTACTTTCTGAGAAAGGGAATGATTAAAGGTTGTTATGCCAGCAGGAAAAACTCAGCGAAGAAAGGGCACTGAAGAATCAGTAGAGAAAGGAATAGTGAATGTCATTAAATACCTTTAACTATAGGGAAAGTGAGTCTAAATGTAAAGGGAAGACTTTGACACGTATTCTCAGAGGTACTCTCTCCACCAGATCAACAGAAAAGGCTACACAGCATGGAAGATGCACACATAGCTGATATTTCTGTCAAGGTATCTTTTAGTCCTTTGGTTATTTTGGCTATATCTATATACTGCCTACATAGTATATAAAAACTAATGTGTATAATATATACATAAATTAGAACTTTATCAAACAAGTATATGGGAATGATTGAAACTAAATTTAGAAATGGTTACATCCGAAAAGGGGAAACTTGGAATGAAAGCATTAGGAGTGTAAGGAGAAATTTAAATGTATAAAATGGTTGATAGATATCAGAAATGTTTGTTCTTTAAAAGAGAACTCCAGGATCACTAATTATAGGCTCAATGTCCTTTGTTTATGGCTAGAAACCAAATATGAGTGAGTACATCCCATGTTCCTCTTTTTGGGTCTGGCTTACCTCACTCAGGATAGTGTTTTCTATTTCCATCCATTTGCATGCAAAATTCAAGAAGTTCTTGTTTTTTACTGCTGAGTAGTACTCTAATATGTATATATTCCATACTTTCTTCATCCATTCTTCCATTGAAGGGCATCTAGGCTGTTTCCAGGTTCTGGCTATTGCAAACAATGCTGCTATGAACATAGTAGAGCATATACTTTGTTGTATGATAAGGCCTCTCTTGATCCTAGAGAAGCTAAATAAGGAGAACCCAAAGAAAAACATATAGGCATCCTCCTGAATATTAACCTTCATCAGGCGATGAAAGGAGAAAGAGACAGAGACCCACATTGGAGCACCGGACAGAAATCTCAAAGTCCAAATCAGGAGCAGAAGGAGAGAGAGCACGAGCAAGGAACTCAGGACTGTGAGGGGTGCACCCACACACTGAGACAATGGGGATGTTCTATCGGGAATTCACCAAGGCCAACTGGCCTGGATCTGAAAAAGCCTGGGATAAAACCAGACTCGCTGAACATAGCAGACAATGAGGACTACAGAGAACTCAAGAACAACGGCAATGGGTTTTTGATCCTACTGCACACACTGGCTTTGTGGGAGCCTAGGCAGTTTAGATGCTCACCTTACTAGACCTGGATGGAGGTGGGTGGTCCTTGGACTTCCCACAGGACAGGGAACCCTGATTGCTCTTTGGGCTGATGAGGGAGGAGGACTTGGTTGGGGGAGGGAGAGAGAAATGGGAGGTGGTGGCGGGGAAGAGACAGAAATCTTTAATAAATAAATAAATAAATTTAAAAAAAATAAAAAATAAAAGAGAACTCCATAGCCAAAGCTTATAAAACATTAAAATGAAAAGATACAAGGTGAGTGTTGTATGAGTATTTTCCAAGTTAATTTCTTTGCTCTACTATCTTTTAAATATTATTTTAAGATCAAAGAAATGCTAATTTAGAGGATTGCACTATGGTGTCGACTTTCTTGTTCCTGTCTGATCTGGAATACATCACTTACCTTCTCTGTTCTCAAACACTAAAATGCAGATGTTAATATTTCAGCTTCCCCCAATTTACACAGGAGGCAATTTGCTATAAGAGACAATAACGAGAAAGCACATCACCTTCTGTGTAGAGCTAAAACTCTTAAATCAAGAAAAAGAACTTTCCACCCTCCAGGAAAACAAAAACAAAAATAAACTCTATTACCTGTCAGAACAGGGAGGAAAATCAATTGAACACCATAGAAGTCAAAGTAATTCACATTAGCTTTTGTTACTGTTCCCTTTACTAAACGGAGTGAAACAAACATTCTCCTTATTGATTTTTTTAATTAAGAAGAAGCATAAAATGCTAGCCAGTAAATAAAGCTGAAAAGTAAATTTCCATTTTGTATTAGCTCTAGATAAGAAGAACAGCAGCAAACAAAGAGATGAGAAAGAGGGAAGTGTGAACAGAAAGCAACAGGGAAAGGAGTCAGGCAGACCTTGACACCAAATGGGATCTCTGCATAGACCTGTTCCAATGCAAATCCACATAAGCACCTATAAAGGTAATTACAGGCATGAGAAGCAAGCCCTCCCCTCCATAGTAACAAATTCAAGGGACTAGCTAAAGTGAGGTATGATTGTGCAGAATCAGTGTGAGTCGAGACAAAAAGCAAAACTGGCTGGTGCATTGATTTCATGCAAAGCAATTCTCCTATTGAGTGGGTACTTCAGAGTGGCATAGTTCCCACTCCAAACTCCCCATCTCTCTGTCTCTGTCTATGTCTCTCTCTGTCTCTCTCCAAATCGTACCATAAATGGAGCTAATTGTTTTATATTAGATTTATTTTGTGAGTCTTTTGTCTACATGCATGTATATGCCCATAGAGGTCAGAAGAGGGTGTTGAATCTTTTGGAACCAGAATTACAGGATTTAATCCACTATTTGGGTACTGGGAATCAAGCCCACATTCTTTGCAAGGGGAATAAGTTCTCTTAACCACTGAGCTAACTCTCCAGCCCCACTAAATTTAATATTATATGATGGATCTTATACATCAATAAGAAAGTATTATCAACTCTAGAAAACTCAGCAAATGATATAACTTTCCTAATAGAATATATTTTATACATGAGTCATAAATAAGAATTATTTATAATACATTAGGAGTTTCAGGAATTACTTTATCTTGCTAATTAGAGCACAGTGTATGAATGATTTTGGCCCAGCATTTATTAAAACTGCAGATACATTGAACATGTGGCACAAGCCACAATATTAGCACTTAAGAGGCTGGAGGTTGCCAGATAATAAATACAAGGCCAGCTTTGAGATATAGTGGGATTCTATGCTACCAGAGTTGTTAAGACCAGAGCTTTATCTCTGGAACTTCTAAAACTCCGTGCCCAACCACACTAAAGGTTCAATGATCCTATGCCACCCCTATCATAAAATTCAGTCTTCTATGTTAGGTTTAGATTAAAATAGAAGATAAGAAGTATATAGTGCAATGTAGTGCAATCTTAATTAATCTTATCAAATAAAAACCTGAAGTCAGATATTAGAGGGTAAAAGCTGAACAAAAGATCAGAGAAGTAGCATAGTCAGCCACTCAAGACTTCTTACCTCTACAGAGTCTGAGACTCAATTGGGGTGATCCTGTCTCTATGAATCCTTAAACTGAATGAGCCCAAGATTCTGTCTCCACCTGCCTTATATTCCTGTCTCCACCTCCCAGTACTGGGATTAAAAGCATGAGTCTCCAATGTATTGGGATCAAAGGCTCCTCACTAGTGCTGGGAGTAAAGGAGTGTGCCACTGCCTGGTCTCTGTGGCTAACTAGTGGCTAGCTCCACCTTCTGATCTCCAGGCAAGCTTTGTCAGAATGCAAACGAAATATCACACAACAGAGGTGTGCATAGACATGCCATTCCTGTTCAAGTGCAGCACCTCCCCATTGTCTCAGCTTATCTCGCCTGCAAGGTGGACAGACAAGTTGTCAGAATGATATAAAACCTCTTCCTGGGAGGTAAGCCCCCCTTCTAACTAGCACCAGGCTCCCTGTCTTTTCCTTCTCTCAACATGAGATTCTTAGAGACAATCCATTTCTTGGCGTCTATCCTTTCCACGAGATAGTCAGAAGGACAGACCTCTTTAGAGCAGCTTCATTCCTGCCAGGGCTGCTTACACTTGGCTCAGAAAGCCAGTGAACAAAAAGTACAAGTGCATTTGTTCTTCAGTATGGCAATTTCAGTTTTAGAAAATGATTCCATATAAACACAAAAGCTCTACATGTAAATGCAGAGTCTACAAATATACTTATGTAAAGCAGTGGTTATGTATTTCAATATTTTTGAAAGAGTTCAAGAACAAAGCAGTACAGATGTCATCAAAGAGAACTGACTGAATAAATAATAGAGTGATACGAAGCTGTAAGAATATAACAAAATGGCTTTTTATGTGCTTATAAAAATTGATACAAGTCTATGTTAAGTGGTAAAGTTGGCACACAATAGTATAGACAGCGTGTTTCTGTTTGTGTCAGTACAGGTTTGACATTACTGGAAATTGCCCTGGAATCACAAACAAAATGAACTCGGTCTATGAGTATCTAGAGACAAGACAGAATGGAGAGTGTTTCCTCTTTACCTGTTGTTCTGTAAACAGATGGAGGCACATGTATTTATAACCTATTCCAAAAAGTAAACAAGCTACCACACTTCCCAACAGGAACTAGGTGGAAAAGCAGCTCCCCAAATCCTTAGTCTCATGTGAGTTTCTGTTCTTTCTTTTCTGTCTTAGAGTTTGGGGGGAGGGGAGAGAATTGGTGAGAAGACAGGCAACTGGGATGAGGGGTCCTGATATATCTGGGTGAGGCACGTGAGACTCTGAAAGATGCCATGGCAACTGGGATGAGGGGGTCCTGATATATCTGGGTGAGGCACGTGAGACTCTGAAAGATGCCATGGACTCCAAAGGCAGCTTTTCAACGGAGAGAGGCCAACAAGCATCTGAAAAGGGAAGGATCTGAGGCTGTTTGCATCTTCAGAGAATTGTGTCAAGGGACAGCTCAGGCTACCCACCAAGGGGCCCAGTCATGCAGCACCCTCTATAGGCAGTGATAATGGCAGTCTGTTCATCTTAGTCTGTGAGCAACAACAGCCACATCAAATTCAAGTGTCTGGCCAAGTCAAACATATTTTCCCTCCACCCTTCTTAGCAGTACTACACCCCAAGGAAAGAAAGAAGAGAGCAGTGAGAGATGAAGGTCTCTCCCCATTTCTCACCCTTCAGGCATGAAAGGCCAAAGCTGTATCACTCTTCATTTCCTTCTCCTCTCGCCTTGCCAGTCTCTAGCAGCCACTGCTCTATTCTCTACCTCCACAAAATCAAATTCAGCCTACAGAGCTCATGAGAACATGCAGTGTTTGTCTCCCTGTGCTGGCTTACTTTGTTTAGTAAGACACATGAATTTTTCATAAACCTTTTATTGCCATTTTTGATATATTTATGCCTACAAGATATAAATAGTATATTGATAATAACAGTTAATAATATAATAAATGCTCGTTGAGTCATTATCCAATCCAAGAATTAAAAAAATAAGAACAGAATTTTTAATTGAGCTAAACTACAAATAACGCAATTTCTACCAGCCATTTTCAATCATGATGCTGGGCACCCATCACCGTTGATATCCAGAATCTCTTTATCTTACAAAGTCAGTTTGTCAGGGACCGTAGGCCCCAACATAGAAACTATCTTTCCCTATCTGGACCAGTATGGAGGCACGAGAAATAACCAGACACAGTTCACACAGTCATCACGGAAGGGCATCTCAGGCTTCTCTCCATCGTGAAGATCTACCCGCGTTTATCATACAAAACATCTTTTGACTCCAAGATGACCAAAAAAAGGAGAAACAACGGTCGTGCCAAAAAGGGCAGCGGCCATGTGCAGCCAATTCGCTGCACTAACTGCGCCCGCTGTGTGCCCAAGGACAAGGCCATTAAGAAGTTCGTCATTCGGAACATCGTAGGGGCGGCTGCAGTCAGGGATATATCCGAAGCAAGTGTCTTCGACGCCTATGTGCTCCCCAAACTCTATGTCAAGCTGCATTACTGTGTGAGCTGTGCTATTCATAGCAAGATAGTCAGGAATCCATCCCGGGAAGCTCGGAAGGACCGAACACCCCCACCATGCTGCTGGTGCTGCACCACGACCTCCACCAAAGCCCATGTAAAGTGGCTTCATAAAGATAGAAGAAAACACCTTGGAAAAATAAAATGGAACTTAAACTTAAAAAAAAAAAACATCTTTTATCCCCACCCCTGTAATCCAAGGTGGATACCTCATTAATATTCTCTTTTTGGGGGACTCGGGGGGCGGGGGGAACACCTGCAAATTAGTCATCAGCTTCTGCAAACACCTCTCCCCAGGGCAGTCTAGATTTTTAACAAAGAAGAAAGGAGCAGTACATCCTGGCTTTTGTTAGGGCAGTGACAGCCTGTCTGCAGAACTACATGACCACCTCAGGTGGAACCTATGGCTTCAGAGCCTGGCTGCCACACCATATAGAAATATGGGCCTACATCAGTTCCTGGTATATAATAGCCCCCCCACCTCTCTATTTCTGGTGCTGGCAATTACCTTTGTATGCTATTTCTCCAAGATTTACTGTTTCAGATTCCTCCAATGAGGGAGCTCCTGCAATTTATGTGATGTTTTGTGGCTGCCCTCCTATTCCATTCCATATCATGCCCTCAAGGTTCATCCATGTTGTAGCATGTACCATGAAAGACCCTACAGACCCCCTCCTCAAAACCTGAGGCTAGCATGCTCCCAGGGGAACATCCTGTTTGCTTTAAAATAAAAAAAATTCTCCGGATCAGCAGCCAGCCTGCTCTCGTAAGAACATCCCATGTGCTTGAGGAAGCAGAATGTCTTTGAGATAGGAAGATTGCAAGGCAGGATGTCAATAAGGTAGGTAAGATAGGACATCAACAAAGCAAGTTGACTGCAAAACAGGATATCTAGAAGATAGGAATAGTCATGCCCCCCCGCCTCATTCCGATAACCATGCTTTTGCTTCTGTAAACTTGCGTTTTGCTGACACCCTGCCACATTCCGGATCAACCGATAACCACGCTTTTGCTTCTGTAAAACTTGCTTTTTGCTCTTCCCTATAAAAAGCCCGCCCTCCAGTTGGCAGGTGCGCAAGTCTTCCTGAGGTACCCGCAGGTACCTGTGTCTACTCAATAAACCTCTTGTGATTTGCATCCGTGCGGTCTCAGCATGTTCCTTGGCGTTGGGGAGGTCTCCCCAAAAAAAAGGTCCTCTCTGAGGGTCTTTCATACCAGAGTTCAGGAGTCTGTCCCAAATGATATCAAATGATAAGAAAAGAAGAATCAACTAATATAGCTGATTGTAAAAGTAAAAATGTTTCCAATTTGTGCCCCAAATAAATTCAAACCATTCTCAATAAACACCTACAGCTGGTATTTCTTCTACTGGTTTCATTAATCCTTTGTATTCATCTTGTCTGAACTGCCAAAGTCCAAATCTGCTGAGTTCTCTGTCAGTTACAGTACTATGCCCATCTTCCTCTGACATGATTGCTCTTCGAGCTGATGAGGGAGGGGGACTTGATCGGGGGAGGGAGAGGGAAATGGGAGGTGGTAGCGGGGAGGAGGCAGAAATCCTTAATAAATAAATAAATTTAAAAAAAATAAAAACGTAAAAAAATACAAAAATAAACATAAATAGCCTTTCTTTTCTGATGCAAGACCTCTCTTTGTGGCTTTAAATTCAGTCAGCCTATGCATATTATATATAATGTCCAGAATAAATTTGCCATTGGTCAACCTGACTATGATAAGTTTAAAAAACTCTCCCTAAGGAAACATTCTTTGAGTTCAAACTGCTCCTTATCTCCAAATTAATCTCTAAGTCAACGGATATTCTCTCCCAGAGTAAACTTGCAGAAACTTTGCAGATACAATCATCTCATTCACCAGTATTGTCATATTCATACTGAAAAGCCTCTCAAGTGTAAGTCCGTCAATAAGAACACAGGGACAGTCAGGTACAGTGCTGCTGCATTTTATAATAAAATAGTCTCACACTCACCCAGAATGAAGTATAATAAAGATTTATTTATTTAAGAATAGGCTCACAAAAAAAAGCAGTGATCAGTAGTTCTCTGCGTGAGATGGGAACTGAAACTGAATCCAACAGCTAAGGGATCTGCACATGCTTTTTATCTGCATTTATAGTATATGAGACCATGCTCAAAGTGGGCCAGTATCTTAAAGTCTATTGGCTGAAGGAGTTCCCACAGCACCTCCACCTTTTGTCTAAATAAGAGAGTTCTGAGCCTAATACAAAACTATATACAATAAGAACAAATATCAAGAATTGTTTAGGGAAAAGAAGAAGCGAAAACATATATAAAAATTAGAATTATAACCAGCATAAACAACATCAAGCAAAAAAACATACGTTAAGTGTTTCAATAACTATCTTATCCTAGGAGTCTAAGTCATATATTAAAAATTACTTTGCTAAGTCAAGAGAGAAAGTAATTATGGCTACCTAGTGTTTAATCCCATCAAAGGCCTGAGAAGGGAAATAATATTATTTGAGTAAACAGGAAGCACAATCAAACAACTTCCAGAAGGTATGGTAAATGACAGAGACCACCAGGTACCTGGATAATCATCCAAAGTCTCATTTGCAACATTGAAACAACCAACTTGGGCTACGACCCAGAGTAATTGACAGACCATTTCCAGAGGCAGGAAAAATTTCAAAACTATCTTACCCTGTCTTGGCAAGGTTTGCAGTCTTTTTTTCTTGTTTCCTGCTTGTTGTTAAACTCCTACATAGTAATATTGTCCTTCATTGTCTTGGGATCTTAGGGTTTGTTTGCACTTTTCAAAATTATTTATTTATTTATTTATTAATCAAATGAACTTACCTCTGTTACAGTTTTTAGAAAATTGTTGTAGGTGCAATAATCTTTATTGGCCAACAGGTGTCATGGTTGTGAGCACAGAGCCATGTGACTGGCAACTGACAGTGGTAGAAACATAGTCCTGAAGTGGTTCTGCAGTGGCAGTGGCTTAAATACTAACAAATATACTAACAAATTAAGAACAATTAAATCAACTCTGTATATACAGAGAAAGTTTGAGTGAAACTTAGAGCTTTCAGATAGTCACGAGCCCCAAGGTTGCAGCCCAGGCCCCTGGCCAGGAATTTAAGGATCCGATCTGGGAGTGCAAGCCAGAGACCCCCACTCCCAGATACAAAGCTAGGCCAGATTAAAGCAGGCCTGGCAGAAACCAGAGAAGCCATAGGGGTTAAAAATAAAAAATAAAATAAAAAAATAAAAATAAAAAAAAACTTGCTTACTATGTGGGATCAAACCATGCAGCCATGGGTTTTAAAGAAGGCCACAGACCTTCTGGGGAGGTCCTGGTAATGGCATGAACTTAGGCTCCATGTGGAGGCCAATCTGTTGCAATTTATGTACCCATGCTCGCTTTAATCTGTATCTTACATGGGCTGGCATCTTAAAGACTGTTGACTGAAGGAGTTCCCACAGCACAGTGCAAGCTTTATGTGCTGTGTACTTTAGTGTTGGTGACTCATGTTTCATTTTTGTATATACAGTATGAGCAGAACTATTCAACAGCAAAGAAATAAGGTTTTATGTAGAAAATTCATTGTTCAAAGGAAAGCATTAAGAATTCCTTTGGTTTTTCTGTGCTATCAGAGATAGAAAAATGCCATCTAGGAGTCAACTGCCACTAAAAAAATGTGTGGCTTTCTTTTCTCTCTGCAAAGTTGAGGAAGAAAGACCAGGGCCTGTCATTTTCCTAATATCATAATATGCAAAACACAAGAACAACTGTAAAAGAGGATTACTCCAGGGAAGGAGGAAGATCAAATGGTTAATTAAAATTCATTTTATAAAATGATACCTTTCACAGATACTAACTTCTGAGTAATTTAACATCCTGTTAAGATTACAATTGTTCCTAGGGCAGGAGAAGAGAACAATCTTCCATCAGAAGGGAAAATGGAGAAACAACTATGACTGAATAATGAGAACTGTTAAGATATTTAATGTAATTTATTCTTCATATCAGATAAATGGATTTCTGATGTTGGTGAGTTCATATATAATTCATCTCTAGGCTCTGTATATTTACTGAATTTTAGAGAACATGTCCACCTGGCTCAGTCACTGAAACTATTTCTTTCATGGTTAAGTGTCTCCAGAAGACTGTGCCACAAATTTCCTAGTTTCCTATGCTGACGGTTTTACAATATCAGCAATTTATAATTAAACTTGAAAGAGGTTATCCTTTAGCTACAAATTATTGAGATTTTATTGAAATGCAAATATGGAATGAATCCATCTTCTCCTTTAAAAGTTGCTATTAATTTGATAACATATCCAAGAATATAAAAACTATAGCAGCTATGGATGTACATATTTATAACTTGGGTAGACACTCTCTTCTTCCCTCACCACCACTAACACCCCATCATCACCACTGCCGTTCAGGAAAGAGCTATGTATGCATGCTCTGTCTGCTTTGCATATCATCCTTACCTATTGCACCAAATCAAATTGTCTTCTGTCTTGGCCACATCTGAGAACAACAGCAGCATTTGATCACACAGCCTAGACGGCCTAGTGTTTTTAAGTCTCCACTAACGATTCTAATGGACAGGGAACACTGAGGATGACTAGAAACTCAACCATCCCAAGAATCTTTGAAGAAGCTGTCATTATTTCTGGCCATTATTCACACCAAGCCTGCTTTAACATCGCCTTTTAAAACTATTGTTGTACTGAAGCCAAACAGCACCCAGTATTTTGGTCATAAACCACACTAACACATCGTATTCTCCCTAATTGAGAGATATAATACAACTGAAAGTTATAATGCACAGGAAAAAAAATAACCATAAGTGAACCAAAAGGGGTCACTTCTTAGTGGTTTCAAGAAAGAAGAAATGGCCATATAATGAATAAGTTTTAAATTAATTCATCAGAGGACCAGCTAATGACGTTAGTAATGACCTGGACTCCAAGGTAAAAGGCTTGTATTCTAGTTTTCATTGTGCTTGTCATTCAGTCTAATTAAGGTCAAATTTTTAGTCACATAAAGCAGATAAATGGTGTTGGCTGCAAGCATCTAGTTATACAGTGAAACCAAGCAACTATTTGGAATGCTGAAACTCTGTGCTTCATAAGTCCTACAGCTCTATCCTGGAACTGTGCGTGTCTCCAGCTGTTTAGCCTGTATCGTAGGATCCTCCTAAAAAGAATGTGTCACCTCTCATTAAGTCACCTCATCAGCAATGCTTCCTCCGCAGCCCGTATCTCACAGTGACCTTTATCTGATCCCTGCAGTCATACACCCTTCCCTGGAGAAATGCTTGTAATTGTGCTCACCCAGAGTTCTTTGTCTGCAGTCAGAAAGAGAGACAGAGGCAGAGGCAGACAGAGAGAGACCAGATTCTAAGGGATGTATCCTGTTTTCTCCTTTCTTTGAATGTAGGACACATTGACTTACACAGAGCTTATGAGAGACCCTGAGGACCACTTTCTCAGCATTCTGCTAGAAAACAGAGAGGAAACACATTTTCCTATCCTGGTTATCTTTAAAGAATATAGTCTTAACAACATGATCACTGCTAACACAGAGACTCAGGAAGCAGATTCCCCACCACATCCCCATAAGTCCCTTTCATTAATGAAGTGTCTGATGGCGGTCAGTTGACCCAGATGCCCGCCGAGCATGACTCCATTCAGAGATGCTGTGTTCCACGGAGGCCCTTCATTTCTTTGTCATCATCACTTTGGAGTTTCATAAGGTATGATTGTGGAGATGATTAAAGGTGGACAGCAGTGTTTTAATTGGATTATTTGAGGACTGTTTTTGATTTTTTATTTTTTCTTACAAATCTCTAATGGAAGAAGTAGTTGTGTACTGTGGTTGGTCAGCTCAGCAGCTGAGATTTACGTCTGACCAAAACAACAACAAACTCAAGAAAGACCTGTCAGCAAATGTATAGCTTTTCTCCCATAATTCACTGAGTGTTGACCTTGCTAATTGGCTTCCACAATTATATTTCCATGATTGGTAGGGAAACTTTAAATGAAGTTTTAAAGACTCTGCATCTGAAAAATAAAGCCTAAGCACTTTTGTCTCGTTGTAGTTGCTTGTGTTCCTAGCAGTTATTAACCAGAATCAAACTCAGAACCCAGCGGGTCGAAACATGCACCAGGAGTACAAACTGATTTCACCTGTGTTCCTGAAGCTCAGTAGATGCTGCTTTAGGAGGGCTGTGCTTTTAGGCTGTTGTTTTTTGTTTTGTTGGGGTTTTTTTTCTTTCTTGTTTGTATGTCTGCTTGTTACAGCACGAGAAAGCTAAGATTATGATTTTGCTAGAGTACCCAGAATCATCACTTCCTAAAGGACATACATGATTCTTGCCTGCGATTTATACTCCAAAAGCTTTCTCCATCTTCCAAAATGCCAAATAGAAAAGTTGAGCCATAATGGTCACTCACTGATGCATGGATTTTGTTTGAAGCTCTATTAAGGAGCTCCTTAATAAATACATGAGTATTTATTAAATTGGACAATGAGCATGGAAAGAGCATTCAGGACATTACCTGAATGACTTTAAAGCCCAGGTCACAGAGCAATGACAGCCTCAGGCTTCCGAATGCAAATTTATATAGATCTGTCAAACAAGTAAGAATCCACTTGCTCACAGGTTAGGGCTGCAGCGAATTGATTTTAGACAAATACGCTCACGAGACATTTGTAAAGAAAAACAACCTTGAATTGGATTTTGAACAATTATGAAGTAACTTTGTGGGAGCTGTAATTAGACTCTTTGTGTGCTGTATGATCAATGATTCAAAGCAAATATGTATTTTGCTGACAGTTTATGTTGGTGAAACTGTTCTATGAACTCTTCCAGGTAATTTCAGATTAATCTGATAACTTCTGCTAATTAGCCTATACAGGAAATTAGTGGATTAACTGCAGCTATCTTACTATACCATTCTTCTGGGAGATTAGGGTAAGAAGGAGACATGCTTAAAATGACTTACTTCAGAAACAGCTTAAAGAGTGAAGTAGTCAAATTAAATGGGGAGTCTGAGTAAACAGAAACGAATGTTATTAGAGCAAAAGCAAACTCCTAATGCCTCGAGATGTGATTTACAAAAGAATGATAAATTACAACATAATAAAAGCAGATGCTTCGTTCAGTTGAATTCTTTGAAAAAAATGCTATATACTATTAAAATTAATGACACAAAAATGTCTAGAAAACTAAAATGTTATACAGCTTATGAGAAGAATCTCATAATTTTATGTCTGAAAGTGTTTTTATCATTCTACTGATATGGGTTGTATCTTTGGATGTTTTCAAAGTTTTCATCCTAAGTTTTGACCTTATCTAATCCCATACAATGGCAAAAGTGGCCACACAAAGAAAGAATTCTTTCTTCTGCTGATGTTGCCAGGATGTCCATTATGACAACTGACTTCAAGAACTGTGGGACGGTCTCTGGAAACAAAAGATTCATGGTTGACAAAAATAAATATATAAATACATACATACATACATACATACATACATACATACAACATACATACATACATACTAATAGGGTGTCCTTTTCCAGAGATTCCGGGTTCCTTGTGACAGTAACCTTACAATGAAGCCATGCTATAGCTCCTACTGCTTGTATGCATGGCAATTCTGTGTAACACCTATATGTCATCAAGCTAGTCTTCTGAGAAGAAACAATTTATTGCAGGAATTGGCATACATGTGGCTACAGCATATACATAGAGAAAATACAATCCCAGAGGAGGCATGTAAGGCCAGCTTTGTTCTTTTCTAAACTAGAAACAAAAGTCTATTAAGTCCCAGCATCATTTCACTAGTCAGAGTAAACGCTTCCATTTGGGACCTCGTTGTGCATGGTTCTCCCAGTCCCCTCTGTTTCCAGGCCAGCCTGAAGCCACATAAACCTGACTTTTTCACAAAGCCCTCTCCTCCCTGCGGTTCTCTCACATCCCTGTTCCCGCAAGAGCTCTCTCCTTCAGATATTCAGGATTTGCTGTCCCCATCAGGTTTCCGTACAAATGTCTCTTCCTTGAGCCCTTCTGAGATTACTCTCTCTAAGACAGCAAGCCCTTCATTGCTTTATATTAAGGCACAATACATATCTCTTCTTTCCTTCTCTCCTCCCTTGTTTATGCATTTATAAATCAAAGTGGTACATTCTTGGGTTTTTCCCAGAGTGGTGACTTATACAAGTAAATATTCAAATTATTTTTGAATTGATCTACAAAGTGTAATTTTATTTGGAAAACTCACAGCTAGCATTCATCATCTCCTTGATGGAACTCCCTTGTGAGTTGAGTGATCATTATCTATCTGCTCAGCCCTTCTTCTGGTGCCAGTTAATTCTGAAAATTCTCAGCTTCCTTCCTCATTAGTTTATAAAAATAAGTATACAATGTTTACTGAAGTATGCTGGGGATTATTCACAACTGTGTTATTACACATGTATGTGTGTTGCTCAACACTTCTCTGGCTTTCTCTTATTTCCTATCTGTGGGGACTTGAATAGAAATAGTCCCCATAGGCTCATATATTTGAATTCTTGGTTATTAGGGATTGATGTTACTTGACAGTGATTAGGAGATGTGGCCTTAATGGAGTAGGTATGGCCATGTTCAAGAAGTGCTGGCTTTGAGAGTTTCAAAAACCTAACTCTAACTCTCTCTCTCTCTCTCTCTCTCTCTCTCGCTTGCTTGCAAATCTTGATATAGAACTCCCAACTACTTCTGCAGCACCTGTCTGCCTGCATATCTCCAGTCTTCCTGTAATGATGACAAAATATTAAACCTCTAAGCTGAAATTCAACCCCAATTAAATGTTTTCCTTTATCAGAGTTGCCATGGTCACGATGTCTCTTCACAGCAATAAAACCCTAAGGCATTATCATTAAGCTTAAATCCTACTCTCAAACTTTCTTTTTGTGGTGTTGGCAATTTTCTAAAGAGCCACCATAGTCAACAATCAATGGGAATCATTCTTCATTGTCTGAGTTTGAGGGGTAAGAAATGCTTAGCTATTTATTTTGGGAAGATTTCTTGAAATTATGAGCCCATTTTAGAAAATCACTGCAGTCTCCTCCCAGCATATTTTCAGAATTCAACTACTTCCACTTCATTTGATTCTAAAATAGTGTATTATCACAAAGGAATTCTTTGGACTTTGGACCTATATTTTGCTTGAAGAGAGAAGGGGTATAAAAGTCATATTAGTTAAATCTGGAGCTCTTTGATTGGTGATGTGCTGGGGGTTTTTTCCCCCAGAATTATCACTTATTGTTAAACTTTGAAATACCATCTCTTCATTGCCAAATAGCGAATGCTTTCCCCAGGAAATTGCTAGTTCTGGGCTTGTTCATTGTATCTTTTCAATTGTACTATATTCCAAATACAAAATTTCAGCAACTATGACTTGGCCAGAACGAAACAGAAAGTCTCAAAGCCAGGCATTTTATAAATTGGAGGTGTTTTACAATTTAAGAGAAAGTTAAGCCTGTCTTCCACACCTGGAGCACATAGATCAAAGTTTATTTCTGATTTTTTTTTTAAAAAAGAAGCTTTGTGCACAGTGAGTGGGGCTGTAAAATGTTGCAGACTCTTGTGGACAGCATTGGGAAAGTTCTAGAAATTTAAAATAGAAATGTCATATGACCTAGATGACTAAATGTTGATATACTAAAGGGATTTTTTTTAAGTTTTACCTATTCTATTTTATGTATATAAGTGCTTTTGCATGCAAGCATGTATGTGTACTATATGTGTATCTGGTACCCAGCAAGGCCAGATCCCTTGAAATTGGAGTTACAGGTGGTTGTGAGAGAGCATGTGGGGACAGAGTACAAATCCAGATCCTCCACAAGAGAAGTAAGAGCTCTTTAATGCTGAACCATATCTCCAGCCCCTGAAAACTTTTTATTAAGGATTTTTAATCAGATATAATACCATGTTGACATTGGCAATATTCACAATAGGCAAGAGGTCAAAGGAACCCACATGTCTATCAAGTGATAGATGAATAAGCAAGATGCAGTAATCTATGTAATGGGATATTAACCAGTCTAAAAAAAAAGAAATCCTCTATAGGCTAAAACACAGCTGAACTCTACAATACCATCTCAAGAGGGAGGATAAGCTCAGCTTGGTAGCCCAGGAGGAGAGTAGAACCCAGGTGCTAGAGACACTGAGGCAGCAAAAAGCATAGAAGATGAAGAATAGTTTATATCACTGTTATCCAGTTGACATCTGGAAACTCACTGATAGTATTTGGTTCTGTTCAGTGATGCCATTGTATGCAGTCTAATTAAACAGAGACAAATTTAGGTTACAGAAAGGGCAGTTTTCATTGTCTAGATTTTTATAAGACACATGAACTCATGGCTCTGAGCATACTTAAACACAGAATGCTAACATCCGTTTTATTCTAAAAATGGTACTGATGGGGTATCCATAAACAACAGACATACTTACCAACATCATTTGATGTATCACAGACCTCTTTAAAGCCATTCCATTTACACATTACACTTGGTGTGCCACCAAATGATACAGAGAGGGCATCAGAGTCACACAGAGAGTTTGCTGAAGCACAGACCACTGGGCCCAAGGGTCCAGCTCAATAGATCAGGTATAAAACCCAAGTGTCTTCATTTCTAGCATGATCCCAGGTGATGCTGATACTGCTGGTGGGAAGTCTTGGAAATCTTATTGTACAAATTGTTGTTTACACATAACAAGATAAGTCAATACCACATGAGAGCAATGTTTTTTACTGTCTTCAATGGATTTTTCTGTAACATTTTAACAGATACTCATTATACTTTGTTCATATTCATGCTCTGCCTTACCACAGCCTTGAACCAATTCTCCCTTCGGGCTCTGTTTCCTCACCCCCAAGAGTCAGTCTTCTGCTTTTATGTCAAATGTATGCATACTCTCCATATATGAAGTGCTTTCTCTACATGCCCCATTACTCCTTTTGTGTCCCCCC
This sequence comes from Microtus ochrogaster, assembly GCF_000317375.1. Lineage (NCBI taxonomy): Eukaryota > Metazoa > Chordata > Mammalia > Rodentia > Cricetidae > Microtus > Microtus ochrogaster. The sequence continues at coordinate 5,796,325 of NW_004949109.1, forward strand.
TCCCTTCCCTTTAGAATTCATCTTCCTGCTTCATAGTCCCCTTATACTCTCACAAGACAAATACGTAAGTATTTAAATTTAGATTATGCATGTGGTGGTTTGAATAGGAATGGCCCCAGAGTCTCATGTGTTTGAGTGCTTGGCCCATAGAGAGTGGCACTATTAGGAAATATGGCCTTGTTAAAGTAGGTGTAGCTTTGTTGGAGGAAGTATGTCACTGAAGGTGGGCTTTGAGGTCTCAGATGCTCTAGTCAGGCCTAGTATGGCATTCTCTCTTCCTGCTGCATTCAGATCCAGGTTTAGAACTCTCATCTATGTCCCCAGCACCATGTCTGCCTGTATGTCGCCACGCTTCCCTTCATCAAGATAATAGACTAAACCTTTGAACTGTAAGCCAACTCCAATTCAATATTTCCTTCTAACAGTTCCTGTGGTTGTTCCACTTAAGATGATGACCTCCAATTCCATCCATTTTCCTGGAAATGGAAGAATTTCTTTCTTCTTTGCTACTGAATGAACCTCCATTATATAAACACCTGACATTTTCTTTAGCTATTCAGCTGTTGACAGATATGTAGGTGGATTCCATGTCTTAGTTATTGTAATAGTGCTGCAGTCAACATGGAGGTGAAAATCTATGTCACAAAGACTTAGAATCCCTTGGGTATATGCCCGAGAGTGGAATGGCTGACTGGGTCCTCTGGCAGTTCTATTTTTCAGTTTTTGAGGAACTTACATAAAGATTTGCATCATAACTGCACCAATTTATATTACCATGGCAATGATTGATGGCTCCTCTTTACCAACATCCTCATCAGCATTTGGTTTGTTACTATGGGACGATGGTGTTGAACCCTGTAAAGATTTGTCACTTGTATTGGTTTAATAAAAACACTGATTGGCCAGTAGCCAGGCAGGAACTATAGACGGGGAAACTAGAACAGGAAAATTCTGGGAAAAGGAAAGGCTCAGTTTGCCCTCATCACCCAGATGCAGAGGAAGCAAGATGAGAATACCTCATTGATAAAAGATACCGAGCCATGTGGTTAACACAGACAAGATTTATGGGCTAATTTAGAATGTAAGAATTAGTTAATAAGAAGCCTGAGCTAATAGGCCAACCAGTTTATAATTAATGTAGGCCTCTGTGTGTTTCTTTGGGACTGAACAGCTGTGGGTAAAGGAGGGAGAGAAACCTCTGTCAATAGTTGATTTAGGCCATTTTGGTGTGCTAGTCATTCTAACTGGGAAGAGATAAAACGTCAATGCAATTTTAGACTGCATTTTCCTGATGACTAAAAATATTCAGAATCTTTTTCAAATATGTGCTATCCATTTGTATTTCCTCTTTTTAACAATCCTCTCAAACCCTTTGCCATTTATTGATTGAATAATTTGTGTTTGGGTTTTTAATTCTTAAATTTATTTATAGATTCCAGATTACAATCCCCTGCCAGACGAATAGCTGACAATGATTTCTGTTCTTCTGCAGGCTGTGTCTTTGTCTGCTAATTGCTTCTTTGGCTCTGCAAAAGCTTTTGAATTTTACCCAGTCCCTTTTGTCAGTTTTTGGGACTGTTCCCTGTACTATTGGAGTTCATTTTTCAGAAAGTCATCTACATTTTAAAGTTTTCCCTATGTTCTACTCCTGCAGTTTCAGATTTTTCAGTCTTATATTGAGGCCCTCAGCCTGTTTTTTATACTGATGTGTGCACAGAGAGGTGTGGGATTAAGTTCATTCTTCTCTATGTGGATGCCATTTTCCCAGTGCTATTTGTTAAAGTTAGTGGCATTTATCCAATGTATGTCTCTGATACCTTTATCAAAAATTAGGTGGCTATAGGTGTGTGAATTTACTCCTGGGTCCTCTATTGTATTTCATTGGTATCTTGTTTTGCCCCAGTATCAGTGTTTTTGTTACTATAAACTATAGTATAATTTGAGATTGGACAGTAAGATGCCTAAGACTTGATTCCCTTAGGACTGCTTGGACTATTGGGGGAGAGGGTCTTTTGTGCTTCATGTAAATTTTAGGGTTGTTTTCCTGTACACATGAAAATATAATCAGAATTTTGATGAGGATTGTGTTGAATCTATACATTACTGTTAGTAGCTTAGCAATTTTCACAATATGAATTCTGCCAACCCATGAGCACAGGAGATCTTTCCATTGTCTAGTGTCTTCTTCAGTTTCTTCCTTCAGTGTTTTAATGTTTTTACTGTACTGGTCTTTCACACCCTTGGTTAGGTTTATTCCTGAATATTTTATAGTAAATACCTTTGACAAACTTCAGTATCTCTTCATAATAAAATCCCTGATGAAATTATGAATAGAAGACATACACCTCAATGCAACAAATGCTACATAAAAGTCATAGCCAATATTATATGAAACTGGGGAAATTTAAAGCACTTCCTCTAAAATTAAGAATGAGACAAGAACATCTACTCTTGCTCTTATTCAATATATTGCTTGAATCTTAGCTATAATAATAAAACAATAAAATTAAACAGGATACAAATAGGAAAGTAAGAAGTCAAACCACACATATTTGCACATGACATGATTGAATCCTTAAAAATATCCTAATGATTCCATAGATACTCTTAAATCTAATACAAAGAATATATATAAAAAAATAAGTAGTTTTTTTCCACATTCCATTAAGGACCTGTCCACGAAAGAAAGTATGGGATCTAACTCACAACAGGTTCAAAACGGGGAGGCACTTAAATTAAGTCTATATTTTTCTCATTTGCCTTAGCTCATTGCTTGTTAATAGGCAACATAGATGTCTTATTTCCTGGGATTATAGCCCTGCCTGTAGATAGATCACTGATTTGTTCAACACGAGGTTGTAATTTCTAAAATGACTTCATTACTATATGAAGTTTTATTTCATGGTATATGAACATAGGAGATTTTTATGTTGCTAGTTCTCTATGACAAAGTATACTTAGAAATATAATAGAAAATAATACCTCTTCAAAAGTTTATAAATGAATAAATAATAAAATGCAACTGAAGAATATTTTGTTCTTAAGTGCAAACCTAAGCCACACTACTAACAATAGTAGTTATTGTATAATAACTATATTATTATAACATAATAATTACATTTTAATAGTCAACTTAATAGTATCTTGAAATAGACTGAAACAGAAATTTGCATTTATTTCTTAGATCATATTGAAGTTCTCACCAAACTCACATTGTTTGGCATAAAGTGAATTAAGAAAAGCAGAAAAAGCACTGAAAGATTGATGCTGTTTATAAACAAATTGTAGGAGTCACACTTATCAATGCAAATTACTAACAAGAGACCAGGTACATGTTTAATAAGTGTTCTGCACAAGTGCAAAAGGGAAACGAAGCTTTTGTACAAAATGCTGTTTGTGTTTATCCTGACAGAATTAAAAAGAAATGATCTGAGAATGTGTAAGCCACAAATCAACACCTTTGTGGGCTGGAATTCTCAGTTGTGAGCAAGTCCCTCTGCTGTCTCTGAGATGACCTCTCTTATCTCTGGTTGACAATCTTTCAACTTCTCTTCGAGACCAAGTCTAGCTTTCTTTATGCTGCAAAAGCTCCAGGCTAGCAGTCGCCCTTCCCTCACCCCCACTGGGAATAGAAATGGGGAATTTAAGAGATATTGAAATCAGACTGCTGAATAAATGGGGCTCAGCTTCATTTATTAGTGGTTTGGGGTTGGAAGGGGGCACTGGACACACAGGGGAAATTCTTCTACAACTACAGCTAATTTGGTCATGCTATACCTATCCAGTTCTAGGAAGCAGTATCCATCGATGGAGGTAAAGTGCTTGCTGTGGAAGCGTGAGTTTACATCCCTGCACCCAATCAAAAGAGGAGTATGGTAGTGCAGGTCTGTGACCCAAGAACTGAAGTCAGGGGGAGAGACAAGCAAATCCCAGGGGTTCATTGACCAGCCACTCTAACCTAAATAATGAGCCTGGACTCAGTAAGAGCCCCTGCATCAGAAAACAGGGTGGAAAACAATAGGAACAGGCACCTAATGTTGTCATACATATACAGGGGCAAGCAAGAGCACGCATGCATGCACACACATACATGCGCATGTGCACACACACCCATGCTTGTACACACACACATGCAAACACACACACATGCACACACACTACTCATTGATGGATGTGGGTGTTTTGTGATTATCAGATGGAAACTCAAACGTGCCAGACATAGTTCCTCTGGAGTCCTTCCACCTGTAAATGCTACATGAGGTGCCAAAAACTTCATTCATGTGACTGATTTCCTCCCAAACCCCTAAATTCTAAGAAAGGAAGCAGAGTGGGTGCCAAGTTCCTGCTTTCCTTCATGATCTGAAAGGCGTTTTCCCTGATATAAAATGCAAATGAGACTTATAAAATATGTCATTCAACATCTACCTTTAAATTTAATGGACAAGATAACCAATTTTGACTCACATTTTTAAAAAATAGAAAAAAATGAATTGGATATTTGGATACTCACCAACAATTTGACCAAGTTGCCTAGTAAGCCAATGACAAACCCAGTCAGTGATTCTAAGGCAGCGCTTGATTCTCCTGTGAGCTATAAGCTATCTGCAACACTCGAATAGCACCACCTCGCTTTAAAACATGTTTCCACTTGATTTGAGAAAGCTCTTAGGGGTGCACTGATTTTCAGCATCCACCATCTAGAACAAAACTGAACCCGATGGCATCTGCTGTAACCACCAGTGACTGGGGTTGGGACACTAAAGTCGAGTTTGAGATTCAACAGAACCAGGGGTCTTAAAGCTATGCTGTTCAAGAGTCCTTAGCTGACATCCTGTTTGGCTAGCTCATGGTACAGAATCCAAAGCAGGGACAGAGAAATCTACTGAGTCATTTTCATCATTATCACCAGCCGCGCTCAGGACTAAATGGGGTAGGTGCGTAAATCCTTGACCTTGACCAAGCTAAGCTCTCTTCGCGTGGGGAGAGAGGAAGCCTCTAGCCTGAGAGATGCATTCCTTAGACAGGTGAAGGCATTCCTTTCAGGGCCAGATGGAATTCCAGCACTTAGAGGCAAGAGTGAACCAGGGATCCCACCACTGACAAAGAAACCATCCACAACTGATACCTGCTAGCAAAGGGAAGATTAGTTGTCCCCCCCCCCCATGGAGAAAATAGATAGATACATCAGCCATGCTCCAGGAAAGACTCCATGCCCAGAAATAGTTAGTCAACACAAAATGAACTCCATGGATTTTCATGACCTTTTCATTTCATTTTGCTTTGCTTGGCAGTTTTTGTCTATACGGTCTTTTGCCTGTTTGTTTTGATTTTCATTTTTGTGTTACTGTGGCGGTTTCATTGCTTCTTGCTCTTTTTTTTCTCTTGTTTTTCTGTTTGTTTTTTAGGCAGAGAAAGAACATAAAATTGGGTGAAAATGGGCAGATAGGGAGGTGGGAGGATCTGGAAAAAGTCAGGAAGGGAAATTGAGTTCAAAATATATTGTACACATATTTTTAATAAGTAAGCCGAAGAAAGAGATTTTTAAAATGTCCTATGGGAACAGAGTTCATGAAGCAGGGCAGCATGGGAAGTTTCAGTACATGCATGCACAGGCTTCCAGAAGCTTCCTATGCCTGATAAAACGCTGTGTCCTTACTACTTGCCTCAGCTCTGTTCACTGAGCTCATCAGCTTTGGCTCCATCTGATTTGTTTGGTAATATTAATATATAAAACTGTGTATAAGACACAGAGTTATGTATTGGGTATATAATAAGATAATGGGGAACAATGAAATTAGACAATTCCTACTCCTATCATAGAGACAAGTGGTAGTCAAATTGTCATCAATAGAATGTCAAACTCCAACCATAACAATTACTACCAGAAGTGAAAGGCATGATTTCATCAGACAAAATACTAAGAGGAGCTGATATCTCTAAGAAAAACATGTTTGAGTTGAGATTTAGAAGAAGAGTAGTAATATTCAAATGTGGGTAAAAATGGCATACCCCAGGTTAAACAAAAGGATAGCAGGCCCTATCCCCAATAGGAAAAGAGTCAAGGAATTTCCAGTCATCTCTTTAACCTGACACCATGGTAGGAAGCTTTAAGAGTAAAGAACATAGCATGTACAAAGGCCCTAGAATAGGAATGGCCTTAGCCTGTGAGGAACAGAAAGGTGTGTCTTCCATGCCAAAATTGCTTTCAAAATGGAGCTGGAGTAGAATCTTAGGGGCCTCCAAAAGTCAAAACTCATGACTGGGAACATGCTTTTATATTGCCTGTGCTGGCCAAAGCACCCACAACTCCAATGGAATCTCTATTGCATTCCTACTAGCATTCTTTAGATAACTGGAAAAATGTCCTAAAATCCAAGCAGTCACTGAAGGCCCACTCCAACCAAAGACAACCTGAGGAAGAAGAACAAAGCTAGAAACATCAAAGTGTCTGATTTTAAAATACGTTGTAAATGTGAAATAATCTAAAAAGAAGGATACTCTTTGAATTACAGACATAAAAACCAAAGAAATTGAATAAAGAACCAACAACAAATCTTTGTATTTTTTACCAACATACAATAGTCAAAAGAAAATCTCTTTGATAAATTCTGCTGTAGAAAAAAAAATGGCTATCTTCATGGAGAATGAAATAACTCGAAATGAGTTTAAAATGACTTAAACATAAGATCTGAAGCTATGAGGGTAATAGAAGAAAATAACAGACAAAGAAATCCTTATACCTTTCATGGTTAGAGAGTAAAATGTCCCCCCATGGACTGATCTGGCTGAACAGCAGGCTCCCAACTTGCCACATTGCTTAGCAAGTTTGAGAACTTATTTATGAGATGGGACCTAACTGAAAGAAGTGTGCCAATAGGAGCCTGGCCTTTATGCTGTACAGCCTGTCTCACTTCTTATCTTTTCTCTGCTTCCCGGTCCATCAAGATATAAGCAAGTAGCCTCGTGTGTTTACTGACTCAGTTGTACTTTTGTACTATATTCATAAACCATCAGGCAAAATAAATTCTTACTCACCTAAGAGGCTTTTTTCGTGAATTTGGTCAAAACAATGAGAAAAGTAACTAATACCGAGATTTGGTACCAAGAAGTGGGGTTATTACTATGCCTAGGGGTAAGATAGTTATGTGGTTCAGAGACCTTTGGAAATGGCTTCTGGGAGAAATGTGGAAAAGCGTGGAGCAGCAGGCTCTCTAAGAGCAAAAGCTCACATAGCAGAAGGCATAGAATGATAAATCAGAGACGAATAGACCACTCTGATGAGAGCGTAGATCAGAACGCCAATAGAAAACAGAGCAGTGAAGCCTGGTTCATGAGGTTTCAAATGGGAAGAGTATCCTATTGGGAACAGGACTATGGCCACTTACATTACATCCTAGCCCCCCACCCAAAAAAAAAACTTTCAAAAATAAAAATAGCATCATCCTGTGTTCTGAAAACTTGAACAAAGGTGAATTTAAAAGCAATGTACTAATTTATCTAATCGTGATAATTTCAAGACAGTATAACTCACACATTGTGATATCTACTTGTTTATTGCATTTACTCAGATTTAGAGAGAAGCACAGATGGAGCAAAATGATAGAAAATGTGCAATTTCACTAAGAAATGAGTTGAAGTTGAAGGCTAGATACAGAAAAGGTATTAGTGCCATTACTGAGGCAATAGAAAAACCATCTCAGGGTAGTGGTGGCGTCAAGGTTGCATCTCAACCTGGCAGGAGAGCTTGGTGTTGTTCACATATAACTACTTTTTTAGGCATACAAGATTCAAGACTGAGGGCTCTAGCAATGTTCCAGAAAGCTGCTGACATCTGTCAATGAGTCCTACGATCAAATTCTCTGCCCTGTTTATAACTGTGAAAGTTGCTTAAGCTGCAGTGCTGACAGTGTGAAGCTAGAAACATGGACACCTGTCAATAAATGCTTCAGGCACCATGTAGACATGGCCTAAAAAGAAAATAGCAAGTATCAAAGCAACAGAGGTAAATATCTGGGAATGCCCATGTGTGCTGGGACTCAGTGAGGCCACCAAAAGCCTTGAATGAGAGACAGAATTACAGGGTCTGGGATTTGACCTGTTGGGGTTTTGTCTCACTTTAGTCCAATCTTTGGTCAATATGCCCCCATTCCTCCTTTTTGAAATAAAAATGTTTATTATATATCATTGTTTATTGAAAATATGTAACTATGCTTGATTTTTACAAGGAATCAAATTAATATAGCTGTGTCTCAAGAGACTTTGGACTTTTGAACAGTATCGGTATTGATAAAGTTATTTGGATTTTTGAAATTAGACTGGATGCATTTTGTATCTTGAACTGAAAATGAACTTATGATGTCTTGGGGCAGAATGTCACAATTTGAATGTAAAATGTCTCCTATAAGATCATGTGGTTAAACACCTAGGCTCCAGCTGTTAGCATGAATTTTGCAATTTGAAGAAACTTTAGGAATTGGGGCTAACCTATAGGAAAGAGATCTCTGGAGAGGACCAGGTTTTAATGTTTTATAGTCCAGCCCTATATCATCTCCTGTCTGTTTCCTGGTCCATCGAGATGTGAGCAAACTGCCCACAGACCCACCACTGCAGCCACTAGCTATCCTTACCATGATGGATCATACCCTCACACTATGCGCCAAATAAACTTCCTCCCAGTGGTTATTTTCGTAAGGTATTTGATCACAACAACAACAGCAAAACCCTAATACAGCATTGATCTTTTTAGAAAATTAGCATTTTCTAAATGATACCAAAAGGAAAGAAATAAAGGCAAAAAATAGTTCAATGAGATTGAGTAAAATTAAAAAGTTCTGCACACAAGGAAATCATCTATAAAGTAAAAGGGTAACTTATAAAACCAGAGAAAATATTTTCAAAATAGAACTGATGAGGACTAATTAATATTCACAATATGTAAATGAATACATACAGCCCAATAGTCAAAAAAAAAACCCTGAATTTTAAATGTGCTAAGGATCTAAATAGACATTTCTCAAAAGGATCTTTGAAATAGAATATAGGTTTATGAATATAGCCTTAACACTGCTAACTATCAACTTCTTTAGCAATTTATTATCTTGGGTATCTGGTAAAGTGATTAAAAAGCTGACTAACACACATGGTTTAAAAGTTTATTTTCACTCTGATGGGAATTAAATAAGTATCAGTGGAGCATTCAGCTGAAAAGGACATCTATAACATCCCCATGCAATCCCCGTTGTCAGTGGCAATCCTCGTTGATAGCGTTCAGGAACTGTCACCAAAGAGGTAGCAGATTCTAAGAGTCAAGAGGTCAGAAAGGACTGGAGCAAAACAATGTCTTATGAACACAGAAGGAATTCTGCCACCATGAACACACTGCAGTTGTGATTCCCTGCTCAAGGCCTGCATAAGAACATGCCAATTAATATTCCAGTGTGGAACTGGGAGGAGTCTAGTTGAATCCCAAAGCCTAGTTGAGGAATTATTGACCGTTGATGGCTTCCAAGGAGAAACAGTCAGTTTTGTTTAAGGATGCAGCTACTGGTAGGTCAGTCATGCTGCTGTAGATAGCCTCATACCTACCAGTACATATGCAATACAAATTGGGCTCAAGCTGGGCTGGGTGATGTGGGAGAGGGAGGGGTCATAATTTGCATCTCTATTGCTATGATAAGCTACATGATAAAAATCAGCAACTTGAGAAGGGAGAAAAAAGTATCACCTTACAGCCTACATTCTACCGCCAAGGAGACCTAGTGCAAGAACTCAAAGCAGGGACCTCAAGACAGAAAATAAAGAAGAAATCATGGAGGAATGCTGTGGGACAATGGTCTGTATCTTGTCAATTATATTTTTTAAAAAATGCTGATTCACCAGTAGCCAGGCAGGAAGTATAGGTGGGACAACCAGACAGGAAGTAGAGGTGGGTCAATGAGAACAGGAGAATTCTGGGAAGAAGGAAGTCCTTAGTCTGCAGTCCTGACTCAGCCACAGAAGAAGCAAGATGTGACTGCCTCGCTGAATAAGGTACCAAGCCACATGGCTAACATAGACAAGAATAATGGGCTAATATAAGTTGTAAGAGTTAATAAGAAGCCTGAGATACTAGGCTAATCAGTTTACAGTTAATGTAGACCTCTGTGTGATTTCTTTTGGACTTAACGACTGCGGGAACCAGGCAGGACAGAAAACTCAGTCAACAGAGGAATGCTACTTACTTGCTTGCTTCCTGGGACTTGCTATGGTTGCTTTCTAATATGATCCAGGACCCCTTGCTGACAGTGATCTGTGGCCTCTCTCATGAAACCTTAATCAAGAAAATGCCCCCGCAAATATGCTCCTAGGCCAAACTGATGGGGACAATTATTCAGCTGAGGTTTGATCTTCCCAGCTCTTTAGTTTGTGCCAAATGGACAAAAACTAACCGGTAAGGGGTGGTGTCGAAGAGGTGGGGTGAATATCAAAGGATCAAAATGTTGTATGAAATTCTCAAATAAATAATACAAATGTTTCCTTTAAAAATACAGAAATGTATACCATAGTAAATATCCTTAAAGTTTTAAGTAGTAAGGTTATTAGATCTAAGGACTGTTTCCCAGTATCATTCCTGGAGTACCAATCCATCACCTCAAAAATGCTTTAAGACACTGTGATGTCACAGTCCAAGTCCTAAGAGACAGAGAAGAAAAACAGTATCTATGTAACTAATATGAAATGAAAACCAACCTCTATTGTGTCCTCTTAGCTAAAGGAACTTACTCACTGCCTAAATGTCAGATACACAGAGAGAGAGAGAGAGACAGAGAGAGAGAGAGATCCTGGGAGGTTACTTGTCATATCCAAAATATCATGGTGAGGAACATTATTCAGTGTATCTGACTACTCTACTTAAAAATCAAGAGACACATGTATTTTGCTGTTTCTCAAATCAAAAAGAAAGAAAAAAGAAAAAAATCACTGAAGTAGACTCTGAGCTACAATTTGTCAGTCTAAAACATTGGACAGGATTGACACTGGAGTGCCTGAAGAATGAACTGCTATTCTCTAAAGAGTTGTGGAAAGAACAAAGGTCATGTTTTTGCAGTAACAAAGCATAGGAATTAACATAACCTTTCAACCAGTTCTGAACTCCACATCTATGAACCAAGATGGTCCAAAAACTTAAGGAAAAAAAAAAACATAAAGGAAGAACCAGAGCTTCAAGAACCAGCGATATGTATATATTTTTAATGACATGTCAAGCACTCAAGTAAAAATGAGTTAGATTAAAGGAAGGGTTTTAAAAATGTATAACTGTGAGCTCTGGCTGAGATGCTGTGTGAAAAAGCCAGTATGCAGCCAGTGAGAACCAGTATGACTACTAATGGGGACCTAATTGCCCTGCATAAGAGGGGAATTTAAGTAAGATAACTGCTTCAGTTGGCTCCCCTACCTCAGAAAGGAAACTTAACTGTGATAGCCAAGAATAGTTCCTGAAGATACCTGTAGTCTCAAGAGAAAAGCGGGCAGAAGAATCTTCTCCATCAGGACCCAAGTCCTTGCCTTCAGGCTCAGGGATATATCACAGAAAACAAGATCTAGCCTCGAAAGTGCTAGAAGGAACTGTGTGCATAAAGAAAGGTTAAAGGAAAACTAAAGCTGAAGCTACATACTAGAATCCCAATGTTGAAATAGACAGTCAAAAACTGGAATCGTGAATTCGCTGCAAGCAAATGAAATGACAGGTAAAGGGATTCAAAGTTGATACTGACTAGGAATGGATAGGATTTTTGTCTTGGTTATCCTATGACATGAACATATAGGTCATCCATCCTGGGATGAAAAGGTTTATTACACACTGTTTGTGGAAGAAAAGAATGGGAAGACAATCAAGTGCCCAACAACTAAGGGTAAAAAGTAAAACACGGTGTTATTATGTGACTATGTGATGTCCCCTGGAGGCTCATGGGCCGAGCAGTTGGCTCCCAGCTGGCAGTGCTTTCTGGGAGCTATAGAAACTTTAGGAGGTCAATCCTATTCAGAAGAAATACTTCACTAAAGACACATCTTTCTTTTTAACTTTTTTTTTAACAATATAAGACCACCCAATCTAAGAATACTATGCACCAATCCCAGTTCCCTCTCCCTCCACTCCTCTCATCCCCCCCACACCCCTGCACCTTCTCCCCACCCCACCTCCCATCCACTCCTCAGAGAGGTTGAGGCCTCCCGTGGGGAGTCAACAAAGTCTGCCACATCACTTGAGGCATGAGACCTTTGAAGTGTATGCCTGGTCCCCAGTTACTCCAGTGGAGTCCACTCTCTACTTTCCATGAGGTAAAAGGCCTCCTTCCTCCACCTCAGCTTCTGTTTCCACAATGCTCTGTGCACACACATTGAGCCAAGCAACTGTGAACCGAACCCTCTAACACCATAAGCCAAAATAAAGGTTCCCTTCTTGAATTTGTTCTCTCAGGTTCTTTTGGTTAGAGTTACATAAAGTAACTGAGACATGGTGCTTACAAGTACGGTAGAAAACTGACCCAGCGTACAATATGGTTCTAAGTGATATGAAATCATGTACGTTAAAGCACACACAAATCAACACTAAAATTTCAAAAGCATACACAAAAATCTAAGTGTACGCAAAGTGCTGGAGGCGTGCACGCGAGAACAAATGCTTTTGAAAACAAACTGAAAGATGAGGCCGACCATTAAAACACGATAAAACTGAAAATGAGGTTTGAAGGATTGGTAAGAACATTGCACCATGAAAGACCTCTAGCCAGCTGCTCTCCCCCACCTGAGGCACGTAAGATGTAAACCAGGATGGAGATTAATCAATCATAGTTTGCCACTAAAGTTTTCTTCCCTTCTGTAAGATTTCAACTGAGAATAAATGAGATGCACATTTGTGAAAAAAAATTTAATGTGGAAAACAAATTCTTATTCAACAACTGAACATAAACTATAAGGAAGGGAAAGCCAGTTCTCTTCGATGTGTAGGATAAGCTGTTTCCAACGTCACGTATTAGTGAATAAGGAAACATCACTTGACAAGGGCATCAGCTTGAATCTGAATACTCAAATTCTACATTCTAAACTAAAATGAGTAATTATCTTCCTGAAAAGTTTTATATGTCACCTTTAAGAATCCGTTTGATCCCTTTTCTTTCGCAAAGGTAGTGAAACGAACGTTTCCTCTCCACTCGGCTCTACCCTGTGGTTTTCAGAGAATATTTGTTCACTTAGAAAGTAAAAACGGTGTCTCTAGGTACCTGAGCACTGTTCATCTTGAAATACCTTTTATGATTATTTGGCTCACAATGATATGCTTTGCAGAATCAAATCTATGTCATATTCCTCCAGGAAGCTACAATGTGAATATCTAAAACCCTCAAGAGAGAAACTAGTCGTAGTATTAAAATGACAGGCCTTTCAGAATTCTGCTTAGAAATAATCTCACATATCATGGCAATACCTTGGTGAGTTTGTGTCTGTGCTGCTGCCCAGAAAGGGAATTTGCCAAACTAACTATGAAGTTCATCCCTGGAAACTGGAAATATATCTTGGCAGAAAATAATCTACTAACAGTAACTTTCAACGATATGCTCTCTGCTGATTAGTTTGTGTAATTGTTGCCACCGTTTAGTCTCAGCTGAAGTTGAGTCAATAATATCTAAAACTAATAACAAAGACAACAGATAGAAAAATTTTAGATGAGAAGGAGTTACGCATTAAAATCAATCTGCTTGATCAGATCCTTGATGAAACTCCTCTGATAGCAAAATCAAAATCACTGGACCAGTCAGGCCTATGATTCTGACTTAGGTCATAACTAAATCCACCATTATTTCCAGCTTTCCATGCCAAAGGTTCTCAGGTCAGTTAATTACTCTTAATCAAATTCCCAAGGACAGTCTTGGGACCTAGCTTTCAATTTAACACATTATTCCTTATCTAAAATAACTTCATGCCTCTACATTTCTCCGAAGTGTCTTCTGTAGAGGTTTATCCTTTAAAAAGATTTTGATGAATGAAGGGTACATTTATTTCCATGCCATGAAGTTTGGCTTTCATAGTCTTACTTTACATTTTAGATAGATAGATAGATAGATAGATAGATAGATAGATAGATAGATAGATAGATAGATAGATAGATAGATAGATGATAGATAGA
>NW_004949109.1:5810585-5818604 GCF_000317375.1 Microtus ochrogaster
GATAGATAGATAGATAGATAGATAGATAGATAGAATAGATAGATAGACAGATAGATAGTAGATAGATAGATAGATAGATAGATAGATAGATAGATAGATAGATAGATAGATAGATAGATAGATAGGTACTATGTACATACATACATAGATTAGATAGATACATAGATAGACAGATACCGACAAATATCCTTACTGGTAAAATCAGTTATGGCAACTCGTTGGCTTAGATCCAACTCCCCACAATTGAGGATGTTTGAAAAAGAAATGACTCCATGAACACTGACAGACCAACCTGCCTCTCGTCTCTCAGTTCTCTGAACTGGTGTGTGTGACTCCACGATCTGCTCACCGTTATCCACAGCAAATGTGGCTCCGTGCTCTGCCCCACTTCTACCAACAGCCAGGTACTGCTATTGATTACACACACTATGCCTTGGGTATATTTTAGGCTTTGCAAAGTGTGTTCATAACAACTATTCTATAGGTTCTTAACAAGTAACTCTGAGAATAGATAAAAGTATTTTTTCTATTCTCATTTGTTAGACAAGGAAAAAGACAAAGAGATAAAGTATCTATTCACTCAACAAATCCACAGAGAAGAAAAGTGGGGGTATAATATGCAAAAAGACTTAGTCTATATTTTCTTTGCATTCATGGAAAGAAAGAGGAAATAAATGGGTATGCAGTAAAACAAAAAGTTACCGTAAGGAGAGTACCTATGTGCGGCCTATGTACACTTCCTCCTTTGAGAACACCCAGGAAAGGAAGATGTGAAGTTTGGAAAGGTTAGCAATTAGCTGTAAATCTTTGAGCTGAAGATAATATTTGAACCTTCTCTGCATGATTCCAAAGCCTGCCTTTCAGAATGATAATTAGGGCATGAATGAGTGCTGTGTGCTCCGAACAAAGAGCAGAACACAATGGGCCTCAAAGGTAAAATTATTGTTTCTACTTAGGGTTCAGTGACAAAAGGAGCAAGAAAGGGTGCAAAGAGGGGGTTACAGGGAGGAAAGGGGAGCCTTTATCAGTGGAATAGGTAAAATTCCTTTCTAATAAAATGGCCCTAGCTAAAATCCTGTATCCTAATCTCTCGAGTTTATAAATACAAAGAGATACTCCCACCATGACTGGTCACACCCTACAGCTCAGCTGTCCCTGAGGTATGCAGACTACCTGAGCAGGCGAGCTGTGGTACTGCAGTGCTGAGAAGCAGAGGCTAGATAGATTCTGAGTGTGAGATGGGTACGGGTGTCATCTCTGGAGTGACATTAGGGGACCTTGTGAGAAAGAATGTGAGCTGCCTCTGGAAGCTGAAGGGAGTCTCTCACCCTGGCACTCAGAATTTCAATCAAAAACCACAAGGAACCAAATGTTCCAACACTCCTAGTAAGCTTGTGACAGGTTCCCCCCAGAGCCCCTGTGAAGAGAGCCTGGACACCTTGACTTCGGTCTTTGCTAACCTAAGTGTAGAGCTCAGCAGGCCCATCCACGCACTTCCAACTGTGATTGGTCACTTGTCACAGTAGAAAACCAGCATTACCAGGAAAGCAACTTCTCTTTTCGTGTTATAAAAATCCCTTTATGTTCCCCAGGACTGGTAAGAAAATGGTTTTTTCACAAGAGCAGTATCAGATGCTCAGTACCTCTTTGACCCTCTGTATTCAGTGGCTTCCAACAGAGCCTCTGCTAGAAGGCTCTCAGAAATCCAGGAAATCCACTCTGCCTGTGAGTGGAGGGTCTTAAAGACCCCAGGTAATTAACAGTGCCAAGGAAGAGGCCTCATCCAGTGTCTTCCTGATTTGTGTATAAATTTCTCTGCTCCTTTGTTTTTGATAAAAGAATCCCAAGACGTCTTCCAGACATCTGTAAGCTCCAGGTGTGCATAGGTGTAGCCCCTCTGATCAATCCATCTTTATAGATGCTTTCTCTCCTCTGCTGTACTTTCCTACTCCCTTACAGAGGCTCCCAAACAAACCAATTGCATTTGTAAACCTTGCTGAATGCTTGATTGTGGATCAACCCAGACTAAAGCCAAATAAAGGCAGAGGCGCCTGAGTGGTGGCAGGGACCGTGGAGAGGAATTCTGGGAAAGCAGAAGAGAATGCAGAGAGGCGGGAAACACTCGTGGGGTCTTGGAGACCACGTCCAAAGTTAATCAGTGTAGCAGAGAATGCCTAGCGTCTTATTCCTTATTAACCAAGCTCTGGGTTGTGTGCCCAGCTGAAATCTCCTTCGAAGACAGGGTAGCCCAGGGGATAAAACAAAACTTCTTTGTGAAATTTATGACCAGGCCTGAAACACGCAGGAAACTGAGGCAATAGATAGTGAGTTCTAGGGCAGCTGGAGCTGCAAAGCAACTCTAAAAAAATAAAATAAATAAATAAATAGCAAACAAAGAAGCACTTTATACACTCCCCATGTGCACGGGCGCGCGCGCGTGCACACACACACACACACCATTCTTTCTTTTCTGGTTACTGGAAAGCAAGTGTGGTAGCTGAGATCAAGGTCAACTGTCTGTGAAGGTGTAACTAGAGGAGCCACAGACTCTTTGAGCAGAGGATTCGTGAGGGCAACATCAGTAACTGCCTACTTCCGATTTCTTCTCATGATGAGAAAGTCCAGGCAATTCCTCAAACTGTTAAAATCACGCCTATTTCTAGTACTAGCTGCTGAGCACAAATCATAACAGATAAAGCTGCAGGCCTAGAAGAAGACTCTCAAATAATGATTTGATGCCTACGTCGCTGACATGTGAACAGAAAGGTTAACCCCACTTGCTACAAGGCTAGAGAAAAACCACCATGTTGTATCAGAACAGAGTTTCAGACTGGGGCAGACCAACCAGTAAGTCTCAGGATACATTGCACAGACATCTATAAACCTGCCTGCTTCTAGTTCTGGAACGTCCACCCCAGCATTGCATCACATTTACTTCACATTCACTTAGAAGGAGCCTCTTGTATCTTCAAAGTTATTTTAAGGGTGTTAATGAGACACTAAGGATCTGGCGTTTGGTAGCCTCTATGTTACTTGATAATGGCAACCGTGCAAACGCCTTTTCAACATCATCAATAAACTTTCATGCTACCAAGCTTTAAAATCCTTAATTATACTAAAAAGAACTCTACAATGACAACAATGACATAAAAGAGAAATGTTTTTATTACTGTCCTTAAAAATGTAAATATAAGCCATGGTTTCTAATGATTACAGAGACTTTCTACCCTGAGACCATACTAGCATCCCCACCAGAAGACTTTCAGAAGCATAAATCTTGAGACACACCTTACATGATGGTGATGGATGGATGGATGAATGGATGGATGGATGGATGGATGGATGGATGGATGGATGGATGGATGAGTTTGTTCTATCATTGTGGATTGTCACGATGACACAAAATGCTATTTCACTAACACATACTCAGAGAGTTCTCTTGCTGTATTATTGTCATCAAATTAAACAAATGGTGACAGATCGTATCTTTTGGCTTGCTGGTTTTCCTGGTTTATCTGTTTCTGTGACTTTAGAGAGATCTGATATGAAAGGGAAGGAGGAAAAATGAGCAAAGGGACTTTGTATCACCCAGAGCAGATAACCGAAACTCTTTCATATTAAAAGATATTCATCAAATATATTGCCGGTAGGTTTAGAAGCATCTATGTAAATATGCTATCTATTGATCTCAAGGCATTCCTCATGTGCATAAGATCATTTGTATAAGTGACACTTGAACTGGCATAAACATATTTCTAGTCTGCCTCACATATTTGTTCTGTTTAGAAGTCCCAGCAGCCTTTATTCCTTTCAACTTTGAGACATTACTATTGATATGCCAAGATGCAGTCATATTTCTGTTTCATGCTCCTGTCCTGAGAAATCATTTTGGAGTTATATAAATTTTCTGTCATGTTGTAACTTTAGGTGGTATCAGTAAGGATGCTGACTTCTAGAGAGCTGTCCCTTGCCCATACATCGTCTCTGTTATACAGGGGAATTCTCTCTCACACACATACATACACACACACACAAACACACACATAAGCAAACATACACAATGTTTGAGTTCTATCTCCTTACAAAGAGAAAGTGAAAATTGAAAATTGAGTGTTTTTTTTCAATGACCCATTTAGCTTTTGCATCAAGTTGAATTATTCAAACAGCATTCTTCCTATGTTTCAACATCTTGTTCTACTCTGAAAAAGGCTATGAATCACATTAACAAAGGCTAAGTGTTAATTAGTAACACACTGGACAGATAAGCAACTTGCCACACACATACACACACACTTTGAAATCCTAACCCTTTAAAAAAAATAAAAGGCTGCTTCATTTATTTTGCAACACACAGAAGAAAACAATGTTAATAAACACAAGTGAAAAGCAAATGCTACAAAATGTATAGTATTATACTTATCATTCTGGGCAGAGGACCATGAGAATTGTGGGAATTTCACTCATGGAAATGAAAGTTTCATTTTCCCATCCTATGACCACGTATGAAAGTTTGAATATTTCAATGTTTCAAGTTGATTTGTGTTTTCCCATTAACCTCAAAATTTTTATTTCCCATGCCATTTCTGATACATGAACAAGACAGCTTCTGTCATCCAGAAATTCTGTTCTTAGAGACAAGATTGGTTCTGAGGCTTTAATTAAACTCCATTGGTTCGTAAGTGCAAACAAAAAGGAACTGCATTTCCCCATTCCAGGTTCAAATTAGTCCTTGAATGCATTAAAGCAAGCCATCCTTCTCCACCTTGGTGATAGATGATCTCTTTCCTTTCCTTTTCTTCCCCCAGAATTGATCAGTTTTATCTAGTCTTTTGTCTGCAGAGGGAGTTTTGGAGAGGGTGCCTTGGTGTCTCAGAAGGATCCGTTAATTAACTGCCTCTATTTTAAGGTGACAGACAGAATGAATAGGGATTTCACCTAAAGATGGTTTCTTTAGAAAAGCCAACTTTTGATGAAATTGTCTGCATTCCTATCTATAAGATACTGGACCTCTGTTATAGCTCCTTACCGCACTGTGTAGCACAGCTGGGTTTGTGAAGCCTGGAGAAAACCGCTTCAGAGTTAATACTGATGGTCAGCTGCTGGATGTCTCGGTGAGTAAAGGCGCCTGAGGCCAAGTCTGAGAGCCTGAGCTTGATCCCCTGGGCTCCAGATGGGAGAATTAGAGAACTGACTACACACACACACAAACATATATACACATACACATACACACAAACACATACACATATACACAAATATACATATACATATACATATGTATACACATCATACACATATACACGCATATACATACATATACATATATACACATACATACACACATATGCACATAAACACATACATATACACAAACATACACACATACATAAATAAATGTTTAAAAGTTACTGAAAGATTTTAAGTTCTCAAGAATTCCAAGGATTCCAGCATTTCTAGAAGATTATAAATCCCAGGATGAATACATCAGTCGTCTGGGACATAAAATCATGGAAACCTGGGCCTGAGTTTTCAGCCCTTCCTACAGTTTGCTGCGCAGCTGAAAGTGGGGTGAACACAGCTATGCTCCTTGGTGTCCTGTTTCCTCCACCATTCCCTTGTGACTGGTCCCCTCTGGCCTGTCCTGGAGAGGCTGGGTCCCCAACTCTGCACCTGCACTCACGGGCTGCCCGTGACTGGCTGTGCTCCTCCTCTTGCTTTTCTTTCTGAGAGCTTCCTACTTGACTTCCTTTGCTATCTGCCCAGTTTTTCTACCTCACCAGCCTTCCCCCATCCATGCACATCTCTGGCTTCCCGGAAGTAGCTTGGATCTGGGTACTGACTGATCCTTAGTGTGACTGCAGCTCTTGTGTTATTTCCTTCCCATGATGCCATTCATCCACCACTAGGTCGGTGTCACTTGTGAACGAAAATGGTAGCAAGAAAGAAGGGTGAAGCTAAATACCTGGACCCAGATTTTTGCTAAAATCCATATGGCCATTGGGTCAAAGTCACTTGCCTCTCTCAGCCTTGGTTTCTAGAGCTATAAAGCGAGAAAGGGATCCTATAGACCTCAGGGGCTTGTGAGGCAGCTCAACCATGTCCAAAGACCTAAAGTTCTTGGTGACCCAGTAACTATTCTGGTGATTACTGTCAGTTCTTGCTAGAAGACCACAGGATGGGACTGGAGGTTCCAGACTCAGCCCACTGTATTACCTGTCCCCATCCAACAAGGCTTTAATAAGAGCTGCTATGAGGAAGATGGCTGGGAACGACTTTTGCAGCATGCCTTTCTCAAGTCACTTTCTGGAGGAAGTACCAATGAGCAGGGAAAGGCCAAAAGGTGATCAACAGGGGAGGTGAAGGGAACTTGGTCAGCCCAAACTAGGCTGTGGGCTCTGGAAGAGGAGGCTTAATGGGTGGGGAGTACTGCGCCCAGAGCCTGCCCCATTTGGTGCCAGAAAGGAGGGAAAGTCTTTGCGGGAGTCGGCAGCCTTGTATCTGGCTCCAGGGAGGCTATGGACAGGAGCTTGTAGCCCACAGCCTTTGCTAACACCTGCTCTCACCTGTTCTACTAGCTGCTCTCGCTCTTGAGAGGGTTTCGCCGAGTACCTTCTTGACAATACTAAGCCACAGAACGCTCCTGGTGAACGACAGCCTGCGAGTGTCATCAGCCATGGACAGGCTCAAAGCCTTCCATTCTAAGCCAGTAGCCAGACCTGACTGAGCCGGGATGGGCAGGCTCAGGATGCCAACTGCTACCCAGACCCCTAGGATGCTGCAGACACTGCCTTGCTTGTCCTTCACCAATACCGTGCTGCCTGATGAGCCCCACAGAACGCTGGCCAGCAACCTGTCCCCGGGCACAGAGTGATCAGTGGCCCTCCAGCCTGGACGCATTTGAGAAGCACCTGCTGCCATCCTTATAAGGTGGTTGTGTGATATTTAAAGGAGTCCTTTCTCAGTACTTAGAGCCTCACAGTTTGCAAAGAGTGGTGTATCAAATTAATATAGGCCTAATAAAAATTCAATATAAGCTGAAGTGACAATCTAAATTACGCCATGCCTCTGCCTTTACTTTGCTGTGATAAAACCAGAGAGCATCCTTCAGGAGGAAAGGATGCTTGCTTGAGGGGGCATCAAGGAGGGCAGAAGAGGACATGATCTGCTTTGGGAAAGCCATGAGCTGAGCCTGATGCCAAAAGAGCTTCAGCCGACTCGAGCTGCCAGGTCGCCTGAGGTGGAAAGCTTGGGCCCACATGCTGCAAGCTCAGAAGAAGACAATATTAATATCAAGTGAAAAAATTCTTCTTAAAAAAAGAAGCATTATGTTGATTTAAGTCCAGGATGTTTATAATACAAAAATTGAAAGAAAAATTAAGATTGTATTGTTTACCGAAGGATCAAGTAGGAAAAGGGTAGTCGTGATCTTTCAGGTGGGAGAAACGTGTGTGCTTATAAGTTTGTACAAATGCCCAAGTTTGATTGTACTGTCGTCTTGCAGAAGCTCTTGACTTTGAAGTTTGTTTCTTGATGTTGTGCGCAGAGTGCGCCAATGGGGCTCACATAGGAAAGAGTATTTCATCACCCCAAAAGGCACTAGTTCCTTGGAGACCCCGATACTTTCTCTTCTGGAAGATGAACGTGAGTTCAGGCTGTGAGACAGAACTTACTTAAGGGCTGAAAAGCCAGACCAATGTGCCCTAATGCAATGGTGCTGAGCTTAAGTAAGCAACAGTCACCACCTGCAGGCTATGGGAGCAGCCAGGTCCCACTGTGACCTCCATTCAGGAGGTCTGAGCAGAGGCTGAAAATGTCTCTAATTCTCAGGTGAGGGTGATGCTGCGGGTCTGGGTCCCGCGCGACTTTAACATGAAGAAAAACAGGATATACAGATTTCGGCGGTTACAGAGGTCTACACTGCATGGACAGGAAACAATGCCAACATGCTGGTGAATTCTGAGAGTGGGTTGAACCTGTGCAGGCCCTGTGCGTGCTGCTGCTGTCTCTGTGAGTTCATAC
>NW_004949109.1:5818980-5821476 GCF_000317375.1 Microtus ochrogaster
AGAGATCCGCCTGCCTCTGCCTCCCAAGTGCTGGGATTAAAGGCGTGCACCACCACCGCCCGGCTTCTGTGTTAGTTCTTATCTACTGCAAAAGGAAACTTCTCTGATGAGGGCTGAGTGAGGCACTGTTCAGAGTCCCAGCCTGCTGTCAGACCTAGAAACTCTGGGTTCTGGGAAAGCTTTTAGGTACCCATGAGTCAGGCAGGTGTCCAAATGTCACTAACTCCCACAGGCTTCATGATGCAGAAAACCCAGTGCATCTGATACTCCCTTAGAAAGCAAGAGCCTACAGCGCTCTATGCTCCAAGAGTCCACAGTGCCCTACCCTCCAAGAAGCAGGACAGACACAAAAGCATTGACAAGCTGTCTTAACCTCCTGCCAGGACCCCGTTCTGTTCATCAGAGCCCTGCAGAGGGAAACACTGTTCGAGAATGCCATCCCAGCCTCTCTCCTCCAAAGGCTGTTCTTAAAAACGGCTGAAATAGAAAAATAATAACTGTGATAGGCTTGACCTTTGAAAAAGAAACATTAGGTCCTCTTTGTAGCTGAGAAATTCAGTGTTGGCAGTAAGATTCTGTGAGTCCCTGACAGAAGGGCTGGTAGCTACAGCGCTTGCCACAGGGAGTGAGAGGAGAGCAAGAGGCAGATTAAAATAGCCATCTCAATTATTTATGTTAAATATTAATAGCTGTATTTTAAGGTAGTGAATAAATGCTGGCATTAATTATTAATATTAACAGTTTTGCTTTCCAGAGCTTCCTGGGGCTTTGGTGCGTGGAATTGCAGATCAGATCTTATCACTAGGAGGTAGAGGCAGGTGTGTCTCTATGAACTTGAAGTTAACCTGGCCTTCATAGAGTTCCTCATAGTTAGACCTTGTCTTCAAAAAACACAATAAAACACCTCATTGTGTGGGTCTAATAGAAGGTTAGACTTAGCTAATTAGAAGATCAGTGAACCTGAATGATGGAAAAGACGGAAGAAGGAGAAATGGAGATTGATGAGGTCTTCCCCACACCCACCCCAGAGTGAACCCAGGGCTCTACCCACGAGCTAAATCTCCAACCCATGGCAGAGGTCTAACATAATGTACAACTAGAGTCCCAAAAGTAGCAGAGAAAGACTGGGAAGAATCAATATCAAAGAAAGAGTAGATAAGAGTTTTCAAAAACCAAAAAGATATTGAGCTACAAAGTCAAGATGGGCTACAAATGCCAAGGACCAAAGAGACCCAGACCTTGAATATCAGAAGAGAACTGTTCAAAAATCATACACTCGATAAAATACTGCACCCATGAAAGGTAGATATGCACCTTTAACTCCAAAATGATGTGTATCACCAGTGGACCATCATTAAAGAAAATACTAAAGCATGTTCTTTACATAGAAGGAAAATGGTTAAAAACCCCATGTAGAAAGGAAGCCACTAGTTAGTTCCCGGCTGCTCAGCCCCAAAATAATCATACAGAAACTGTACTAATTAAAATCACAGCTTGGCTTATTGGCTCTAACTTCTTATTGGCTAGCTCTTACATTTTAATTTAACCCATTTTCAGTAATCTGTGTATCGCCATGTGGCTGTGGCTTACCAGATAAAGTTCCATCTGGCTCTGGTGGGGATACACGGCTTCTCTCTCTGACTCAGCCCTTCTTTCTCCCAGGATCCAGTCCGGCCCTCCCTGCCTAGCTCTGCTCTACACCGCCCTGCTCTGCTGCAGGCTCAAAGCAATAATCACAGCATACAGAGGGAAATCCCACATCAACCCAATGGGAAATGGAAAAAGAATGGAGAACAGTGGACAGAATGTAGGGGATGCAAAGAACACCAAATGGGATTTGACTTGTGGCATTTTTAGCATCTCTACAATTAAAATGTACAGCAATAGTATCATGTAAGAAGAAGGGCAGATTAAGTAAATTAAACACATTATTGGGAGAGTGTTGAAAACACAGTAAACACACCATCGGGCTTTTATCCAGAACATACCAGGAAAAACATGGAGACTATGCTGGTTTTGACTGCTGGCTTGATACAGCCCAGAATCACCTGGGAAAAGTCTAGATGGGGGATTGTCCAGGTCAGGTTGTTCTGTGAGTATATCTGTGGGAGATGGTCTTAACTGTTGAAGATGCACCCTGAATGTAGGTGGCACCATTTTGTGGGCTGGACCCCAAATTTGAGGGTGTGGTGGTACATACCTTTAATCCCAGTATGCGGGAGGCAGAGGCAGTTCTGATCTTGGTGAGTTTGAGCCCAGCCTGATCTCCACTGAACATTTCAGTAAATTATCATTGAGTTAATGAAGGTGGAGACTGCTTGTTCATTTCCTGGCTGCCCAGACCCAAGTAATAATACAGAAACAATATTAATTACAACACTGTTTGGCCAATAGTTTAGGCATATTTCTAGCTAATTCTTGCATCTTAAATTAACCCATTTCTATTAATTTGTGTATTTCCATAAGGGTGTGGCCTACCAATAAGGTTCTGGTTAG
>NW_004949109.1:5822968-5826153 GCF_000317375.1 Microtus ochrogaster
TTGTAGGGTCTGGTGGATGGAGGTGAGTATCCGGGCAGCCTACTTGCAGGAAACTCTCCTGTTGGCTGGTTAGAGAAGCCTAGGCCATTGGGGTAGGGGCCCAGCATTTTGTCCTACTGTGGAGGTCCTAGAGAGTAGGGTGTCCCACTACATGGGCCGCCACCCACCTCTTAGTCCCCTCAGTATTGTAGCAAGGTGTGTTTCAGAGTTCCCCCAAGGTTGCAGGAGGATAGGCCAAGTCTAAGTTTTTAAAATATTTAAATGCCATATTCTGTAGGTCTTTGAAAGTGTTGAATATACCTATCTATCTGAAATATATCTCTGTACACCTAGAAAACCTAACTAATATGACTATAAGTTTGACTATTATAGATGACTACCTATTAATCTGTATTTCTTAACTATACATTGCATTTTTAAATGAGCTGCACAAAGACAATACCTTAAATAAGAGCAGAAATTCATATACATATTGACCTTAAATTTATATTAATAGACCAAGATTCATACCAATGCAAAGTATTTATCTCTATATCATATCACACTTATTTTTTTAACAGAAATTGACTGCAACTATTAATCACTTAAAACCAACTCCCTTTAAGTGAAAACAATCTTTTATAAACAATATTTGAGAATTTGGGCAAAGTTTTTTAGGGTAATTCCTGCTGATTGGGGGTACTGTTAATCGGGCCTTTTATTGGGTATCCTGTGTGGTTAGTCCATCTGAGCCATCAGTTCTGAAGCTGTTGCGGTACATTTACCGCCAGCTCTGGGACTGTGGGGTGGGAGTCATGCTCACCACCTCAACTCTGCGAAGCAGTTGGTCCATGCTGCCACCAAGTAACTTGCAGCTCACTGCCCACACGTCCTACTCAAGTGCTTGGTCTCCTAAAAGAGCCAGAGCTGTCTGTGCAACTAGTATGCACCAGAAAGCCTTTTTAAAGGAGCTGCACAGTTTTTGCTGCTACTGCTGAGTCAAGAAGCCTTTTCTTAAAGGAATTGTGCCTCTACGTGCTTCTTGCCAACAGAGAACACCTGAGAAAATGTTGCTACCATGAAGCCATGCTTAACTCTGATTTTTTTTGGTGTGTGTGTGTGTGTGTGTGTGTGTGTGTGTCTGTGTGTGTTTGTCTGTGTGTGTGTGTGTGTGTGTCTAGAATTCCTTCCCAAGCTCTCTCAGGTTTTATGTGGATGTAGTTGTCCCATGTTGGTGTGTAATTTTATAGGCGGAGACTGCTTATTTGTTTCCCAGCTGCCCAGACCTAAATAACACAGAAACTATATTATTTACAACACTGTTTGACCAATAGTTTAGGCATATTTCTAGATAACTCTTACATCTTAAATTAATCCATTTCTGTTCATCTGTGTATCGCCACCAAGGCTGTGTCCTACTGGTAAGGTTCTGGCTAGTGGCTGGCATCTTTCTCCTTTGGCAGCTACATGGCATCTCTCTGACTTTGCCTACTTCCTCTCTATACCTCTGTCCAGATTTCCTACCTGGCTTTACTCTACTCAGCCACTGGCCGAAACAACTTCTTTAATAACCAATGGTAATAAAATATATTCATGGCATACAGAGGGGAATCCCACATCAAGTTAGTTAAAACAGAAAAGAGAAAAGAAAGCTAGCTGAGCAGGAGCAACAAGCAAGGGTAGACTGATTCTCTCCTGTGTTTTTAACTGTGGGTCTGATTTGAATAGCTGCCTGGGTTCCCATCTTGACTCCCCTATTGATGGGCTTGAAATTTTAATCCATCCAAAAACCCTTTCCTCCCATGTTTTGCTTTGTGTCAGGGTTATTTGTCACAGCAACGGAGATGACAAGAACAGGGAGGACTGTGAGAATGTCCACGGTGTTTATAGTGGACAGAAGCATCCGGACAGTTTTTCCTCTCCTTTGTTTATCTGTCATAGTTAGGGTGACTATGGATCTACTGACACACCATGACCGAGAGCAAATTGGGGAGGAAAAGGTTTATTTGGCTTACACTTCCACATCTTAGTCCATCATTGAAGGAAGTTGGTACAGGACCTTGAGCAGGGCAGGATCCTGAAGGCAGGAGTTGATGCAGAGGCCATAGGGAGTGCTACTTACTACCTCACTTGGCCTGCTTTCCTAGAGAACCCAGAACCACCAGCCCAGTGATGGTATCACCCACCATGGATTGGCCCTCCCCATCCACTGCTAATTAAGAAAATGCCCTACAGCCCTATCTTATTTTCCTTAATTGAGGTTCCCTCCTCTCAGATGACTTTAGCTTATGTCAAGTCGACATAAAACTACCCAGAACATTATCTATATTTAATTTTCCCCATCTAACATGTGGGAAAGGGGCCATTGCCATCAAAGGAACTCTGCCTTCTAATTTTATGACTTGTCTGTTTCCATTTTTAGCTCTTATAAGCTGGAGATAGATGATTAAAAGTAAAATTTGCCTTTAACGTGAAGGTTTTTTTTCTTTTACTTAATGTAACCCAAATATCTTTTCTGTCATCAAATATAATTTTATAATATTTTAATGCTTCTAGAATAGCCTGTTGTATGGTTGCATTATAATTTGTTTAGCCATTTTCTTATTGTTGGGCATTTGGATTACTTCCAACACTTAGAAGGAATTAAATCTCCCAGTGAACATTCCTGCATGCATTTTTCCTCAAGTACTTCTAGGGGTGTGGTGTGGCACGGAGGGAGGGTAAAAGAGCCCACAAAATATTAAGTTTTAGGATTCGTGCTACCAAATTGCCCTCCATGGAGGTTAGAACTAGCTGCCTTTTAACTGGCAGGTTAGGAGTGTCCGGGATACCTCAGGGCTGGATTAACAGTGTGCGGCGTGCGCCTGTGACAGTGCAAAGCAGGTCATCCGTGCAGCAGTGACCACACCTGCAGAATTAGTCCCAGCAGCGTAATGTCATGCTGCTGCGTGGAAGGGATTCATAGCAAATGAGAAGCCCGATGACCTGGGCTCAGCTGCTGAGGCTTCGCGGAGAGGTGACGCTCAAAGAACTCGAAGGTGGGCAGTTGGCTGACTAGGTGGGCAGTTGGCTAACTAGGTGGGCAGTTGGCTGACTAGGTGGGCAGGTGACTGACTAGGTAGGCAGTTGGCTGACTAAGTGGGCAGTTAGCTGACTAGGTGGGCAGGTGGCTGACTAGGTGGGCAGGTGGCTGACTAGGTGGGCAG
>NW_004949109.1:5826363-5827281 GCF_000317375.1 Microtus ochrogaster
GCAGGTGGCTGACTAATCCAGAGGTGGAGGAAACATCTGTGTGAAGCAAAGACCTGCTCGCCTGGTCCAGTACATGTGAGCAGTTAGACAGCTGTTAGCTTGTGGATGTTGGAAGATAGGGTGTCTGACCTATGCTGTTCCAGATAAAATAGGCCAAAGTGGACTCTGGAACAAGGCAAAGCCTTGACCAAAGGGACCTGTCTGTTTCCTCAGTGGGTAGCCCCCTGCACTCTTGATTCTATCTCAGAAATGGGAAGGAACTAGAACTTTTCTGATTGTTAACAATTTAAAAAAAAAAAAAACCAATGTGCTAGATAGTCTTGGACAGATAATAAAACTCAAACTTTCCTCCTCCCTCAGCAGAATGGAATTAGACTCACCTTGTTAGAGCATGCGCTGCAACCAATTAGAGGGAGAGGAGAAACTGCAGAAACCTCGCCACTTCCAGCTGCTCCCCTTTAATCCAGGTAGCATAAATCCCCATGGACCTTAAGCAAAATCAACCACCAGATATTGAGAATAAAAACAAACTGTTAATTAGAGGAATTGTAAAGCTCGCCTTTCCTTTCTGTGGGAAAGGAGGGGAGCGGAGAGGATGCTGGACAGGCACCCCATCAAACACAAAAAAGAGGCACCTTCCTTTCTCTCCAGGGATTGCAAAGCAAAGATTTGTAAAGACTCCAGGAACCACCGGGAGAGCGCTGGTGTCTTGTTAAGTCAGGTAGGGACCTCATTAGAGATGGAGGAAAGCAGGTGGTCTCCCTGCTGGGAGATGCTGAGCAGAGCTGTGCTCAAGGATGGTTCCACAGAAGACCTACTTAGGGAGGAGCTGGTGGGCTGAGCCAGGGTGGACAGCAGGTGTGGTCATCAGAGCATCCCCACATCCAGAAGTACGTCACACTCCCTGTACACACTGTC
>NW_004949109.1:5829005-5830496 GCF_000317375.1 Microtus ochrogaster
GGTCACACTCCCTGCACACACTGCCGGTCACACTCTCTGCACACACTGCTGGTCACACTCCCTGCACACACTGCCGGTCTGCCCAGGAGGAGCTGCCTCTCACTAGAAGTCACATTCACTCCTGACAAATCTCCTCTGTAGGCAACGCCAGAATAGATGGTGGTGGAGGCCGGCAGCGGGCAGTGGCGACTCTCTAGCTGAGCGAAGCACTGGCAGGAGATTTTAACCCAGTTTCCTTCGCTTAGTTGGACTGTGAGAATGTGTCACTGTACTGAAAAAACAGGAATGGGGGGCAAGTAGTGGGCTCTGCATTTTTAACTTTAGGCTTTATTATTTTTTTAAACCCATTAGAGACTGTATAAACCTGCTTCCTTCTCTGTACTGTAATTTAACCATCCCCTATTTTTGGATAGTTGGATTGTTCCTTATCTTTTGGAATTATAAATCAACTTTCAGAAAACGTATTTGTGCATATTTTATCTCTGTTAAAAATCACAGCATTATGAACCATGAAGCTGTAAAACTCTTCAAGGATATTAGGAGAAAACCTCAATGACCTTGGGTATGGCAATGACTTTTAGATACAATACCGAACGCGGGGGCCATGGAAGGAAGAATTTTAATGCTCTTCAGTAAAATTAAAAGTTTCTTCTCTGCAAAAGATGCTGTCAAGAGAGTGAAAGCCAAGCCATGGCTGAGAAGTACTTGTGAAATACTTGTCTGATAAGGTGTTATTACACCCGAATGTGCAGGGAACACTTCAAACTCAATCGTGAGACGTTATACAACCTGATCGGAAAATGTGCCAAATACCTTCAGAGATGCTTGCCTAAAAAGATGTACAGATGACACACACGCATGTGAAAACATGGTTCACACTATCTATCATCATTAAACCAAGGAGTCGTTGCTTAGGATGCTCAAAATCCAGAGCACTGACAGCACCAAACGCTGGCCAGATGTGGAGCAACACAAAGAGTGTCCACCTCGCTGCTGGTAGGGGTGCAAAATGGCACAGCCACTTTGGAAGACAATTCAGCAGTTTCTTACAAAACAAAATATTTTCTGACCATGTCACTCCACCATTGTGTTCCTTGGTATTTAGCCAAATGAACTGAGAACTGTGGCCCATACAAAAATGTGTACACAATCATCTGTAGCAGCTCTGTTCACAAGTGCCAAAGCCTGGAAGCAACACAGATATTTTCCAGCAAGTAATGTGAGAAATAAGCCTACATCTACAGCAGGCAATGTGAGTTCTTCTTAGGAAAGGAAATGGGCTACTAAGTTAAGAAAAGAAATAGAAGGGGCCGTTAGATGCTCGGCAGGTAAAGCACTTGGGACTCAAGCCTGATGGCCTGGGTTCGGTGCTGGGAATCCAAGAGAGAAAGGGAGAAATGATTCCTAAGAGTTGTCCTCTGACCCCCACATATGTGCTGTGCAAGTGCACACACACACACACACACACACACACACACACACACACACACA
>NW_004949109.1:5830661-5833775 GCF_000317375.1 Microtus ochrogaster
CCAGTTCCCAAATAACCAACACAGAGGCTTAATATTAATTATAAATGCTCAATCAATATCTCAGTTTCTCTGTGGCTTTGGAGCCTAATCTAGAACTCACTCTGTAGACCGGGCTGGCCTCGAACTCAGTCTGCTGGTGACTACGGACTCCACCCTTCTCCCTCCCAGCATTCTCGGTTTGGCTCTCCTCCCTCGCCTGAATTCTGTGCAGCTGTTGCTCTGTCAGCTCTTTATTAACAATGAGAGTAATACATATTTACAGTGTGCAAAGATTGGTCCACAGCAGGGGTTTCTCCTCGAATTCTCTACATAGACCAGTCTGGCCTCAACCTCATAGAGGTATGCCTGTCTGTGTCTCCCAGCTGCTGGAATTAAAGGCATACACCACCATGCCTAGGCATGACCTGTTTTTAAAGAAGTGGAGGAAGCATATTAGTGAGTGGAAGAAGCCAATTTGAAAAGGCCATGTTCTATATGGTTCTAACTATCTGACAAAACAAAACTTTATCTACAGAGAATAAAAGGTCTGTAATTATCAGGGATTGGTGTTGGGTGACCGGGGCTGAAAAGGTGACATTTGATTTTCAAGCAGTGAAATGATTTTGTGTAATATGATACTGATGGCTACTCATCATTATTTATTTGCCATGTCTACAAATGTGCAGCACCCAGCGTGAGCCCAGGTTTAAACTGTGTACTGTGGGGGAGAATGATACATTCAAACAGTCCACCAATTATAGCCAATGGGTCACTCCGGTGGGGGTCCCGGCAGTAGAAAGGGATGCCTGGGTGGGGCAGGCGTATAAGAACCTCTGTATTTCCTGTACAGTCCCACTGTGAATCTAAAACAACTCTAAGAAATCAAGTCAACTTGAAACAGAATTCCAAGCTTAGAATTGCTGGATCAAAATTGGAAATTTTGGCTCCAAAGGTTTTTGTCCATCTGAGACTATTAAGAGTAAAAGTTAAATTATGATTAGGAGTCATATTATTAAAGTGACACTGAAAAATTGTCATGAAGGAGCCCAGGGCTTCCATGTGAAGCACCGAAGGAGAGCTCTGATGCTCCCCAGGGGCAGCTCCACTGTGCACCGCAAGGGTCTTCCACCCTTAGAATGCCCACAGGGAGAATCTTCACCTCCGGAGTCTGGATGAGAGGACTGAAAGCCCAGAGAAGTTAAATAACTCACCTGGGGTCACACACCTAGTGGCTGACCCCTGACTGTGATTCCAGAGCCCACATCTCAACCTTATGCAGCCCTGCCTACACTGCTGGCACCGACCAAGAGCTGAGAATGTGTGCCCACTAAGATCTCTGTAGAATTCTACTACAGCCTTAGCAAATGCAGGCATAAATAAACCTTGACAACCTGTGGTGCAGCCCTTGGATGGGCTCTGCCTGGCCCAGGGATCTCAGGTCTGGGGCTCTTTCATAGGGACTTTGAGGTGACTTCATTCTCCACTTCCTCTGCTCTTCTCTGTGCTTCTAGAAGCTGGTCTTGAGTATTACATCACTGGCTTCCTGATCCTTAGCTCTGGTTTTGTTTGGCCAGGGGAAGACTGGCTGCCAAGACCTGAGAAAGATCCAAGTATGTAATCTACTTTTCCCTCCTTCCAAAACTGTGTTCTCTCAGTGTCCAAGTGTGGACATCTGCTTCTTGCTTGGGGTCACTACATGCAGAACCGCTCATGCAACCCACTTGGAGAACAGCCTTTCCAAACAGAACCTTTGATTGCTTTAAAGTACTTTGTCCCTCTCCTGTGCTCTGTCCATCAAGGTCTCTGTCTTTCCAAACTGGTGTGCCCATCTTTCCAGGAAGAGCCAGACATTTTGTTGCATGTCTGACAGGAAAAGGGCTGGTGTTTCCCGGAAGTCTCTGCCTCCTTAGAACAGGGCTGTTGTCACTTCCCTTTGTGTTGACATTCTATGCAAGTCTCTTACCTGCTGCCTCAGGGGAGTTTCTCTGCTGGGCTTTCTCTCTCTCTCTAATCAGTCCATGGTGGGCTGCTTTCTCAAAGATTGGAGGAATTAACAGACCCCACCCTTCATGGTCTTCTACAGTGTCACCTTGACACTCTGCCCACTGAGGGGCGGCCTTCATTCACACAGTTTCCCCAGATAGTTTCTACCCATAAAGTACAGCAAAGAAGTTGTGTGACTTCTGGAATTAAGTGTGCAAAGGCCACATAGTTTAAGCTGTTCTTGAGACACACTCTTTACAGGCTCCCTCTTGGGGCCCTTCGTAGAATTCAGCTGTCAGACAGTGAGATGACCAGACCATGGGGAGTGCTCCAGGCCCTGGTCCCAGTTGAATCACCTATTGTGGTTTAATTGTGAAACATCCTCACCCCAGGCTCTTATGTCTGTACATTGGGTGCTGATTTGGGGGGTGGGGTCTTCTGGGCAAGCTGGCTGACTTAGGTTTGCAAGGATGTGGCTTGGGACTTACAGGCCGCTTTCTTCATTTCTATCTGAATTCTTTGCTTTCTGGTTGCTACTGCAATATATCAAACTACTTATGTTCTCACTGCCACAACCACCAGCCACCCACCCTACCACAGTGCCTTTCTCTGAACCTTGACCCAGAACAAATCCACCGTCCATTTTTCCCATCAGGGATTCTGTCAGAGCAATAAAAAGCCCAAACAGTATACCAGCCTTCTAGGAAACCCAGCGCAGGCACCAGAAACCTAGTGAACTCCCCACCTCGGAAGCAGAACTTCCAGCTCCAATTCTTCTTGCCTTTAACAGCCCAGAGTGTCCCAGCTTAGGTCCCAGAGTAGGACAGAGAAGAATAACTTGGCGTGATTTTTCTAATACTGACCTTTGGCCGTGGGAGCACAAATAAGTGCTGGTTTGCACCTCTGCTCTTGGGGTGGTTTGCGGCCTGTCCTAACTCCTGCTTCCGGAGTGTGTTCCATGCCCAGCCGTGGAGCCCACTGACTCTTGCGAGATCACACCCCCTCCAAGACCCACGCCACAGCATCCTGCCCCACCTTTAGTCTAAAACGTTCAGAGCAGCAAGGGTATATCATTCACTCAGTGATTAGAGAGCATGCGTGTTTGGAACCTGGAGGATAATTGAGACAGAAAGTACAGCTCCAAATCCCAGC
>NW_004949109.1:5833984-5841375 GCF_000317375.1 Microtus ochrogaster
TCTTTCTTTCTTTCTTTCTTTCTTTCTTTCTTTCTTTCTTTCTTTCTTTCTTTCTTTCTAGTTTTAATTTTCCTTGGAGAAAGAGAGTGAGGCAGTCAGGAGAGGAAGAGAGAGAGTAGTGAGAGTGTGGGCATGCGCACGCCATGGTTCATGTGGGGAATCTGGGCATCAAGTCATCAGGCTTGTGTGGGAAACATATTTACCTACCATGCCATCTTGCCGGATCTACAACACTTCTCATTGACAGCTGCTCCTCCCTGCTCCGGTGTAATAGAATACTGAAGCCCTTGCCTCTGCTCGTGCCTTTTAGTCTAAACCATTCATGCTGCCACTGTGATGGCCATAAATGGTTGAATATCAGCAAGTTCATGAGGTTTGACCTAAATATTAACCTCCAATTCCTATACATTTCATTCTTCACTCTCAACTCAAATAGTACTTCTTTTATTCTTATTTTTCTTTTTCTGGCCCTGCTGTGTCTCAGTTGGGCGTGTCTATATCAAGTCCTTTCCTCTACAGAATGTGTTGTAGTCTGTAATTATACATATGTTTATTATTTAATGCCTGAGATCCTGCGTACACTTATAAGTTCAGTGAGAACTGCCTATCCCTCTGGCCCAGACCCTGCAGGCATGGGCCTAGCACATCATAGGCACCCCGTAAACGTCAGTGGGTTTAATGCCTATACAACATGACTCTCTTCATAGGCAGGCAGTGTTTGTGTTCTGTTGCCAGTGTCCTGTATACACTGTGGTCCTTATCATTGTGTCTGGATCAGAGCACAAGCTTCTAGGGCATTGATTGGCTAGCCCTGAATGCCCATTAGAAACGCCTAGGGAGATTTCAGAGCGGCAGGAACGTCTGCCTTCAAACCCGTCAAATCTGTCTACAAGGAATGGAGTCCAAAAATGTGGAGAAATTTAGACATCTCTGCCTAGTGCTATGTGACGCCACGATGCTTTCCTGCTGTTGCCTGGTGGTAGAGTTTTCAACCCAGCATCATGGTCCCAGTTACGTTTGCCTCTTTTGGACATATCAGGTAGAGGGCTTTGAAGAATCAAAAAAGCTTAATGTTGTAACCTTTCCGTTGACTACACCAAGGGGCAGCAGCATCTTTTTCATAATCTAGAATAGTAAATCTACCCCCAGACAAACATGGAATCTAAAAAGACATTGCTGGAGGGCAGGTTTTCAACAGCACTGCCATGCTCCGACCCTTCCTGTTTTAACTCTTCCCCCCTGTCTTGTGTATTCTATTGATTTTGAGTTTAAGGAGCACCCACCCATCTATTGAGTTTTCTGTCCATTTAAGTACCAAGTACCCACTATGTAACTTTTTCTTCTTATCTAAAATAGTGTTTTACCCCTCAGAGAGCACAGCAAATAGAAAAAAGATGTAGTTGCTGCCTAATTGTATATCACATGACCAGGAACTAAGAAAGGGTGAGCCGCTGTTCTGAGAACACAAAAATTGTCATCAGAACGCAACAAGGAAATCAATTAATTACTGATGAAGCTATAACAGAAAGCTTCCTAGGTGGTGTTAATGGGACCCGTTAGGAGGCAGAGGGACAGGTAACAGACACACGGACAAAAATAGAGCCTTCACAATAGACCAAACAATTCTGGGCATAATATAAACAACTTAGGCAGCATGTGGCTTTTTGTTGCTTGTTTATTTTGTGGTGCCGAGGACCAAGCCAGGGCCGTTTTCATGTATGCTAGCCATGTGCTCCACCCCAGAGCTACACAACCAGCCACACGTGGGTATAGTTAGCCCTTTTAAAACTCCAGACAAGCCTGCCAACCGTAAAAGGCCCTATGCTCATTTCCTAAATGCAGAACATGTTCTATATTTGTTCCCCACGTTCATGCACAACTAATTTCATTTTCATAAACTTTATTGATTCCACCAGGCTCCTCACAGCCACCACGTTACGTGCCTTCTCATCACACCAAGGGTTTGCTGTTTCACTTTGTACATCCTGCGGTAATTGAATTGCTTACCTTAACGGGACAATAAGGCTCCTGCACTCGGCCACCGATGCTGCTGACTTAGCACAGTCTGTCTCACTTTGCTGCATTGTTCTTATTAATTCTCCCACCGCCGTTTCTCCCGGGACCCGCCTGAGAGGCAGAAAGCCTTATTACTACTGCCCCACTCGGCTTCACTGAACATGCGTAGAATCATGAATTGGTGTCACTTCCCAATAAATACAAATCAGGAATTATTTGAATTATTTATTGTTACATAATGAACTGAGCCCAAACACAGTGGCTTAAGATTGCAGCCATTTTTCCCATCTGGCCATTCTGTGGATTGGGTGGCTCAGCGGAGGGGTTCCTCTGCTCCAGGTGGTGTTGGCTACGGCCGTAGCACCTGCACACACCACTGGACTACAGTCTCTAGGAGACTCGGAAGCATTGCTAGCAGCTGGCGCTGGCTGTCTCCAGCACCCAGGTTGTCACAGTACAGGGTCCAGACTCTAAGACTAAGTGTTCCCAGTGCATGGAATTAGAAACTACGGATTCTTAAGGTTCAGCCTCAGAAGTCACACAGTGTCACCTCTGCTATTTTTTATTAGATGAAACAAGCTACAGGGCCAGCCCAGACAAGAGAAAAGGAATGGCAAAGAATTCCACCACCCTTTGTTCACTAGGGACGTTTTCCGTTGTACATACATATGTATATGTGTGTATATATATATGTCCTTTCTGAGGACATATGTGCCACAAGGCATATCTCTGACATGGCCTAATTATTTCACAGGTGTCCTAGCTCCGAGTGTCTCAGTCGCCTCACAGACCTGCCCCTCCCCTTCATGGCTCTCATGCCGACGGAGAGCAATTAGGCTCGGGAACTGCGCCTCGGTGTGATGACGACTGGTAGGTGAAAAGTGTTCAGCTTGCACTTCTGTTTTGTCATTTGGGGCAGAACAGTACTATATCCTTGTAAACTCTAATTTTGAAAATGAACTCTAAGGAAGGATCACATTTTTAAATAGTTTATTTTTGAGAGCAAGGCCTGAGTATAAAAATGATATGCTAGTTATTCTTATCTGATGTTGAGATTGCCTTTAAAATCTGAGAATCTATTTTATTTATCAGTTTATTTATTTTTGTGATGCTGGGATTGAACCCAGGACCATATACATCCTGGGAAGGCTTTTTACCACTAATATATATATACACACAAATGCACATATATATGTATATGTATATATTAACCATGACACTTACCCAAGACTATCTTTTCTGTTTATTATTTGATATTTTCATACATGTATATCTTGATCACTTTCTCTCCCACATCGCCCTTTCTCATCTTTCTCTCACTAGTGCTATATCCCTTCTTCCCATAATGTCCTCCAACTACTTTCATGTCTTCTTGATGCTGTTTTGGTGACCCATTGAGTTTAATTGAGGTTGCTTGAAGGGTAAACAGGGGCAAGTTACCAAAGGCTACACCATGGACAACACTGAGTCCCCCTCCTCTGTGATCATTAGTTGTTAAACAGTTCTGCAAGAGAGGTAGAGCACCAGGAGCCCTTTCTGCTTCCACGATGGATGCCGAAGGACCCAGTCTTGCATAGGTAGTTAGTTAGTTCATGAGTGCAGTGGCCATAACGTGTCCAGGAGACAGCATTTCATGGCACTCCTCTCCGTCCTCCATACATTCCCCCAGCTCTTATATTCTTCCTCCTCCTCTTCTTGATGTTCCCTGATCCTCAGAGAGAGTGATATTGATGTCCTATTTCGGGCTAAGCATACAACCGTCACTTACTCTTTGCTACTTTGATCAGTTGTGAGTCTCTCTATTAAATCACTTCCTACAAACAGAAGCCTCTTTGACCAAAGCCATGTGTTCTGAGTTTCTTCTCTCTGCCAGTCTTATCAGCAGGTGTCTGGAACCCGTAATCTTCCTGCCTTAGTTGCCCATGTATGTTTGCCATTGTGTTTGCCACTAACGGGTGAAAATAATTTACTTATTGCCCTATGGTCATGTTGATTTGGGTCACTCACTCTGCAACTGTTGACACAAAGATGAAGGAAGAGTGCTTTTAATTCCTTTTTATTCCACTTTGCTGTTTGTGTGCTGAGGTCAGAGGATGACTTTCAGGAGTCAGTTCCCTCCTTCTGCCATGTAGGGTCCTAGGAGCGAACCCAGGTCATCAAGGCTGGCAGCAAACCCCTTTCCCTGCAGCCTCTCACTGCTCCAACCCAAATGGTCTTAATATCCTGTAAGGGAGCTTGAAACAGATATTAGGTGGAGTGTGTCTTCGGCAGCTGCCACGGACTAGCAAAAAGGCTTGGTTTTTCATATCTGTGTTAATTCCCACATAACTTTTCTTCCAAGTACAGGATGGTCCTCTAAATGGACCACAGAAGTTCAAGTGGTCTTTGTTGGCCTTTTGTATCCTATTTTGAAATTTTAATAAAACAGTTTCTATTTTAAGCCCATGTGTTATGAAACACAGAGGTAAAATCAAAGATGAGACCTTATTGAAAGGATGGGAAATGAGGTCATAGCAGTTAGGATAACGAAAAAGACACTTGCCAGCAAGTGCTGACCAGGGGTGCAGCAAAGTAGAAATGCTCATCCTTTGCTGGAAACTAAGAATGAGAAACACTTTCAGAAAACAGCCAGCCAATGCTCAGAAGGTTAGGAGCAGGCTGAGAGATGGCTCGGGGTCCTTTATATTTTTTCTGCAGGATCCAAGTTTGGTTCCCAGCTACATGTTGGGTCGCTTACAGTCACCTGTAATTCCAGTTCCAGGGGATCCAATGTCACCTTCTCTTCTGCCTTTCTAGGCACTGCACACATTTGATGTACACTCACACCTATAAAGATGAATAAAAATAAAAATTTAAAATATTAGAATAGCATTACCATAGCACTTTGTAATTCCTTTCCTGGGTGTATAGGCAAGTGCCATAGTCACTGTGCTAGCGCTGGGTAGAAACACCAGGACCAAGGCAACTAGAAAGGAAAAGAATCTTATTGGGGACTTGTATGCAGTTTAAAGTGTTAGTACATGCTCATTATGGCAGGAAGCAGGCAGGCATGGTGCAGGAGCAGCAGCTGAGAGCTTTACATTCTGATCTACAGGCAGCAGAGAAAAAGAGAGACTGAGCCTGGTGTGGGCTTTGGAAATGATACATCTACTCCAACAAGACCATACTTCCTAATCCTTCCCAAACAGTTCCGTTAACCATGGACAAGAGAATAAAAACAGGCATCGAAGCTGGGAACTAGTCTGGGAATATAGTCCCATGGTAAAGCACTTACTTGCTTAACATGTGAGAGGCTCTGGATTCAAAACACACACACACACACACACACACACACACACACACACACACAAAACAAAAACTACTTTGATAATAGCCTAAAAGTGGAAATAACTCAAATGTCCATCAACTGAGAAATACATTAACAAAATACAGAATGTCCAGATACTGGAACATTATTCTACCATAAACACATACTGACACACTCGGTGTGATAAACATAGAAAACATTACTCTGCATGAAAGAAACTAGTCATGGAGACAATAGATTGCTTGATTTTTATCTCTGTGAACTGTTCAGAGAAAGCAAATCTTTAGAGACAAAAGGAAGAATAATGGTTGCCTGGCCCCATCTCTGTGTCTCTCCCTTTCTCTGTCTCTCTCTTCTGCAGTCTCTGTCTGTCCCTTTCTCTGTCATTGTCTCTCTGTCTCTGTGTTTTTCTATGTCTCTGTCTCTGTTGAGGGAAGGTTTACATGTGTTTAGCAAATCGTTTGGAAGAGAGAAGGGAGGTGCCTTCGAAGGGGTGTAGGATTTGGGAGGAATGAAAATCCAAAAGAGATTGCGGGAGTGACTGTAAAACTCTGAAAGGGAGCAAATTGTATAGTATCTGATGATCTCTCAACATAGCTGTTGTAAGACAGAAATTCCCAGTAAAGAGGTCTAGAGCACGTCCACACGTGAGTGCTCCCCTATTTCCTGATCCTGATGGACTAATTGCAAAGGTGGGAGGTGTGATCCTTGCTCAGTTCTCTCTTTGTGAGAGGGTGGGAGCAGAACAGCAAGTGTGGCTTGCTGGAGAGTCAGCCTGCCTCCCCGTCCAGACTCCCTCAGTCAAGCCTGCCCGCTCACTTTATTGTCACCTGGGATATTTTGCTTAAGAATGAGGCAGCCAGAGTTCTGGAGGCCACCAGAGGAAAGGCAGGGGCTCTGCTCTCACCATCTAGAGAGGATATCTCCCCAGACTCTAAGTACCACTGGCAGTAGACTCCAGGACTAAGCTACAGACATTAGAAGAGCCTGGCTGACAGCTGAAGTCAGACCATTTTGATTTTTACATAAAGATGGTTAAACAACGTCTTGACAGGTTTATTCTAATTTGGTCAAGGCAATAATTTTATGGGATGGCAACTGTTTCCTTGCAGTCATGATTCCTGCTGTTCCCTTTGCATTTTCTTCTAATTGACAGATTGATGGGCTCCAAAGAATTTGCTTAAAACGGTTCGCAGAGGGAACAGGGCAAACCAGAGGGGCAGCTTGTTCTCCAGAAAGGCCAATTCTAATAGCGGAGGGAAAGGGACTGCATTTATCTACAATTTGCAAATTATTTCTGGCATATTAATAGACCTTTTGCCTACTTAGATTTAGTTTGTAAAAAGGCAATAAATGTGCTTAACTTAAAAGTCAAGTACTTTCAAAAGACTTGTAAAGAAAACCAGCAATCTTTCCCCTCAGTCCCTCCCTCCATCCCCCTTAGTCCTCCCTCCTTCCCCCTTAGTCCTCCCTCCTTCCCCCTTAGTCCTCCCTCCTTCCCCCTTAGTCCTCCCTCCTTCCCCCTTAGTCCTCCCTCCTTCCCGCTAAGTCCCCCTACCCCTTCCTTCTCCCCTCAGGAACTTCGTCCATCACACTCTCCCCCCTGTAATTTAATCCCCTTTTCTAACAATGCTACACTGCTTTGTTAGTTGAGTTTTTAGTTACAGATGTGGAAGACCATACTTCCTGCTGTGGAAGACAAGATTTTTGCACCATCGACTTTGGAATTCTTTGCCCTCTCTTCTTTATAAGATTCTCAAGATTCTTTTTGTTGTTGTTTGTTAAATTAAAAAGCTTGCTATGGTGGACCATATTCTCTAGTAACTTCTTGAATAATGATAGCTGAAAATTTGTTGCCTATCCATCATACAGGAAAAGATTCTACTTTGGAACTTATTTTCCCATACGATTTCAAAGGACTTGTCTATAGGAAGGCTTTATGTCATACGAATTCATTCTCTGCCCTTCTTTCTCTTCTCTTCCCCTCTCCCCTTCCCTCCTCATTTCCCCCTCCCTCTCTCCTCTCCCCTTCTGTCTCTTTACCTCACCTCTCCTCTCTCCCCTTCCT
>NW_004949109.1:5841934-5856459 GCF_000317375.1 Microtus ochrogaster
TTCATTATAATAAACATTAATCCCATTCAACATGAAAACCTTTTCAAGCAAAAAACTCATTTTGTATAATTTCTTTAAAATTCTCTGGTTAATTTTGTCTGTTTTATTTTCAGAATCCACCCCTGAATTGATTCAGTAATTTTCTTTCCTCTGTGTTTTTTTTTTTTGTGCCTGTTTTACATCATGTGAGACAATTACTGTCTAATTAATCTGTTGCATTCAAAATACCTGTTGCTCTGTGTTTCACTTACTTTGTCTTCTTGTTCTCTGGATGTTCTTCCTTTCTTCTATTTTATTGTTCTTAACTCCCTGAGTGTATCAATTTCTATTCCTTGAGGTTTTGTCCTGCCCCATGCATTGTTTCTGTGTCTTCTGCGAAGATTTGCATCATGGAAACAAGAATCCCATGCATAGCCTGAGCAGGAAATTGCTGTTGAAACTTTCTTCTGTTGACCTTGGGAGAGGCCACAGCACACGGACTCTTTGCACAGCCTGTTTGACTTCTTCTCTTTTGGTTGTGAGCCTACCTATTAACAGCTGAGTCCTCTCTCCAGCCCAGACTTCTTCCCTTCAATTATTTTTGTCTTCTTTCCTTAATTATGTATTTGTGTTGGTCACATTTTAATAAAAATGGGTATTAGTCAACATAGTATGCAATGGACTTGCTTTTGGAGTATTATAAAACATAGCTGGAGAGACAGAGAGACAGCAGCCGATCAGTCATCTTTTTACCTCTCAAGAGATCTTAAATAACTTGCTTATGAAAGTTGGCAAGTCTATACTTTGCCAATAAAGCCGGCCACCTGGAGACCACAGAAGAGTTGATGCTGTTCTTCAGGTTGGATGGCCAACACTGGATGGCTCGTCTGTGTTTAATTTTACAAGACAAAAAAAATCAGTTGAGAATGTGACTCAGTGGGTAGAGTGTTTGCTTAGCATGAACGAGATCCCAGCATTGCATAAACTGAGTGTTTCAGTGCACATCTAGCACTCAGCAGGGGAGGACAGGGGGTTCAGAAGTCCATTTTCAACTACATAACGAGTTCAAAGCTTGGGATACACCAGACCTGGTCTTTAAGAAGAAAAAAGTCTGAAGCTCCTGGTATTACTGCTGTCTGGGTCCATAATGGCTCAGCATTTCCAAACTGTTCCATACATAAAATCTGGATTTACTGCAACCACTGCCTCTGGGTAGATTGTGACACTTCAAATGCACCCTCTCTGCCACCCAACCATCACAATGCCAATTTCTTCTCCAGGCAGCATTCCCCTGCCTCATTCTCTTAGACTTAGAACTTGGGAGTCACCTGTTGCTATTCTTGCTGTCAGAACTGTTGGAAATGTTCCGGTTGTTCCTTCTCGTTCATGCTGTCTTCTCATCGAGGGACTTCCACGGGATAGTTATGCTGTAGAGACTGTCATAGGGCAAGTTATGAAGCATATATAACACCATCGATGTTCACAGTGCTCACAATCTGCTGTCTGGAAGCATACCAGACAGCTGGATTTTGTCACCTCAAGTTGGGACTGTGTCTGAGGATCCTCAGGAATTAGACAGACATAAATTTCCATCTCAGAAAGCCAGGAAATGGAAGCAGGTCCTCAGAGAGAGGAGCTCTGGTGGGATGTTGTCTCTGTGGCAACCTTGAGAGATGCTAAAGAGAGTGGTAAGCAGGGTTTCAGAGTTGTTCCCCAGTTGGCTATCAGACCAGGTTTTCATAGACCACTCAACCACTATAGGTCACCCAAGGAAAGAAGGTGACTTTGGCTGAAGCAGCTCTCTTTAGGGGAGTCAGTTCTTCAGGGCTACCTGTCAGTAGTGGTCCCCAGAGTTGGAGGATTAAAAACCTTTCCCCCTGTGGGCCTGTGGGTACTGCAGTCAGCATCCCAGACCTGTGGATGCTGACAATAATTCTGGACCATAGCAGTAGACAACAAAGCTCCAGTTACTGGTTGACTAAGTAAAGAGAAAGCAGTGAATCCAGAAAGAGTAAAATGGTCTTTCATTTATTCTGTTTATTACTTGCTTACCTCGGGCTCAGACTGTGTTAAATTGGATATAAAATAAAATCATAGGCTTGTCTGAAGCAAGTTTTGTCTGATGGGATTACCAAAAAAGTTAGCAGATGCTGCAATAGAATGGAAATCTATTTATAATTCCATAAACAGAATTATAGAGTAAAAATGTATGTTTAAAGAAGTTTTAGGACAGCAGGGCAGTGGTGGTGCACGCCTTTAATCCAGCACTTGGAAGGCAGACGCAGGTGGATCTCTGTGAGTTAGTGGCCAGTCTGGTCTACAGAGATAGTTCCAGGACAGCCAGGACTACAAGAAAAACCTTGTCTCAAAAAACAAAAACAAACACAAACAAACAAACAAAAGGTTTTAGGACATGATAAATGCCCATTAAAGACAGAATCCACACTGTTTAAACATATTTATTTAAACCTTCATTTTCTAGCGCATCTCTTTGTTAAACTAACACCAAAGTACTCCCCTGCTATTTATTTTTTAAGTATTCTAAG
This sequence comes from Microtus ochrogaster, assembly GCF_000317375.1. Taxonomy (NCBI): domain Eukaryota; kingdom Metazoa; phylum Chordata; class Mammalia; order Rodentia; family Cricetidae; genus Microtus; species Microtus ochrogaster. The sequence goes on from NW_004949109.1 coordinate 5,844,460, forward strand.
CTACTTTTTTAAAGTTACCAGTCACTTAATAATACAAATGCAATAAAAAAATTTCTATCAATTTCCTCCTCTTTTATGACATTTTGTTATTTTGATTTTCAGAGCATATCAAAGTATATAAATATAGACAGAGAAAAGATACTGGGATGGATGTTAAAACTGCTTTGAACCCCAAGTTATTCGTGCACATTTTAAAGACCTTACGGCTTTTTCAAATTCTCTCCCAAGTTTGACTGATTTACATAATCTGGAGGAAATGCAACGTGAAAAGGGTTGTGACTAAGGGTTGTGCAGAATAAAGACAGCAAGCAGGTAAGGGAGAGCTCTCTGGAGGCAGCATCACCTGTGAGGGGCATCGTCCATGTGGGGCATCACCTGTACCCGGCATCGGCTGCACATGGCATCAGCTGTGCGGGGCATTGCCTGTGTTCAGTATCACCTGTATAGAGCATCACAGGCCAGCTGGGGTGGGCTTGGGAAGGAAAGTGCCAGGGGCTGCACTTGAAGGTCATTCCAAGCAGAAAGAACAGAACGGCTGGTGACTGGAGGTAGAACGAAGCCTGTCTGGTGAACATCAAATTCAGGAGTTCCTGAGTGGTCAAAAATAAGTTTGTACGCCAAAGAAGAGGGCAGTAGTGAAGGGCTTCAAGGGGACAAAAAGGGGGACTTTGTCTGGAAGCCTGTCAGGTCCTTGCATATCATGCCATCCCATTTCAGCTGAAGCAGGCTCCTGATTAAGTGGTATTGATTAATGGAACTAAGCAAAATCTGATTTAGCATGAAAAATGCCATGCTTGACGAAAGTGTTCCCTGGCTTTAGGAAGGTTACCCGATGATGGTCAGAGCAGTGGTATAGAAATGATGTAGGTATGAACACACAACACACATCACAACACACATCACATCACACACACACAACATTCTCTCTCTCTCAACTGTAGAAAACACAAATTTAAAAAAGAACAAAAGCAAAGAATCAGCCCAGTCTTGCTTTGCAAAGTTAAAAGTAATAACCAAGATTAGCAGGTAGCCCTTATCCAGGGATCTGAACTCTCCACAGGTCGTTAATAACATTAGCAGTTAGCAGCAGCCTGAGGATCCATTAAAAACACGTGTCTAGGATCATTGTCTAGGACTGCAGGAATGAATTTTGCTGAGCACTTAACTTGCCTTTGCAGAGTGCAGTACTGCCCATGGTGGTTGTGGGATGTTTGTGTACTGTGTGAAGATGTGTTGTTGTGATTGCTGTAATAAAAAGCTGAACAGCCAATAGCTAGGCGGGAGCATAGGCAGAATTTCTGGGGAGAGAAAGGAAGAGGAGGAGGAATCTAGGCATGCAAGAGATGCCAGGAAGACACAGAGAGGAAACTAGGGGTGCAAAATGGAAAAGAGGTTATGCCACATGATAGAACATAGATTAATATCAGTAGGTTAATTTAAGTTATAAGAGCTAGTTAGGAACAAGCTGAAGCTAAAAGTTGAGTTTTCATAATTAATAAGAAGTCTCTGTGTCATTGTTTGGGAGCTGGCTGGTGGGACAGGAAAAGGATCACTTACACACGATCCTCCTGTGCCAGCCAGGCTTGGTGAAGCCTTAGACCTGTTCTTCCCTAGGTCACCATGGACAGCACCATGCTGTCAGTACTCATGCTTGTTTTCTGTTTCATGGGTGTGTGCAGAGCCAGTGAGTACCCCTAGACCCCCTTTCCCCCAGCCCCACAGCCTTGCCTGGCTGCCCAGGTGGACCTCTGGCTCCACACGGGTCCAGACTACAAACTGGATACACTGAAGCAGAGACACAAGAAAACGAGTCCCCTGCACAGAACTTGAAAGCCTCCTTATTACCTCTGGCAGGGTCCTTGCTCCCCACCACTTTTGCACGCATTTCCCTTAATTACACCTTAAATTTGTCAAGTAGCCCTAAGGTCACTCCTGGATATGAGAAAGTAGGAACTTCCTCAATGAGGAATGGGGGCACCCCTCAAACACTCTCCTGCACAAATGTACCCTTCTGTTCTCATGGTGTCTAGGTCGAGCTTCAGCCTTAGCATCCCTTATCCCAGTGAAGATGTTAAAAATCACGAAAGCACACCATATGAGCCCTTCAGTGCAGAAAGGTAGATAAAGGCAGCTAATGATTGCCAGAAGGGTTGGGTGGTGGCCAATGCGGAGGATGAAGCAGCCAAAGTGTCTTGTTTCTCAAAAGCTCTGCTGAGGATTTACTGCCTGCCTTCTTCCAGGCAGGGGAGGTTAGCTGTAAGGCTGCCAGCTTGCTCAAATAAAAAGAGGAGACTACTGACCAAATCCAGGGATGTCTCTTGGAAGTTAGGCACAGCTGGTCTTCATGGGACCTGCAGATGGCAGCTGGGAAGCCACTGATTCAGGCAGATTGAAGCTGGACTTTAGCCTGAAATTCTGGGTTAGTTTTTTATTGTGTAGGCTGTTTGAATGATTGAAAGTGATCTAGAGAAATGGGTATCTGATTTTTTCCCCAGTTTCTGACAGACTACTTGAAAGCAATAAGACATTTCTAGATCGAAGCTGACTTCAGAGCCGAGGATGACTCAGTGGTTAGAGAGCTTTCTCTGTAAACAAGAGTTCATCTCCCCAAACCCATGCAAATGTGGCACCTGTCCCCAATTCTAGCCTTGAAAATAGTCATGTGTTGGGGGAGGCTGCTAGTTTGTTTCCCCGACCACCCTGACTTGAAATAATCACGCAGATGCTATATTATTTAAAACACTTCTTGACCAATAGCTTAAGAGTATTGCTAGCTAGCTCTTATATCTTAAATTAACCCATTTCCATTATTTTATATTTTACCATGAGACTTGTAGTCTACTGGCAAGGTTCCTGCACATCTGTCTCCAGCAGCAGCTACATGGCTTCTTACTGACTCTGCCTTCTTTCTCCCAGCATTCAGTTTAGTTTTCCTGCATAGCTCTATTCTGCCAAGCTACTGGCTGAAACAGCTTTATTCATTAACCAATAAAAGCAACACATAGACAGAAGGACTTTCCACAGCAGTCATGGGATTCCTGGAGCAAACTGACAATGAGGACTAGGCCTGTTGGTGAGCTCTGGGTTAAATTAAGAAACATTACCTCAAAAGAAAAGAGATAGAAGAGACATTTAATAAGATTCCCTGTATCAACTTTGGGTCTCCACAAACATCCATAAATGCACACATGTGAATATGTATACAAGTATGTATACCATATAGGTAAACATAAACACAAGAAGAAGAAAAAGAAGAGGAAGGGGCAGGAGGCAGAGAGGGGGAGGAGGATAAGGGGAAAGAGGGAGAGAAAGCAGGAACAGTAGTGACTTCACTGGACCCATTCATGAAATAGTTACACACAGTTAACAGTATGTATTGTAAGTGTTCCATAACTATTAGTCTGCTAACAGTGGTTATTAATATTATTATGTCTGGTATTCCCACCCAGTCCCTGGTACAAATTAAAAGTTAATCATGTGCAAGGCTTTTCCTCAGCTAAACCAACACTGTGTTCTGAATTAATTCAGGTAGAAGAGGAAAGACCAATGGCTTGAACACAGATTCTTTGCACCCCACTGAGAGACACCATCTCATGAAAATGGCGGGGATGAGAATTCACTTGGCCCTATGGACTCCAGTGCAGACACACTGGGATTCTGATGCTCTGCATGACGACCTTGAGCACTAATCAGTGGCAATTCCCTACAAGTGAAGGAGGGAGAAGGGGAAAAGAGGGACATTTCAAGGTGACCCACTATGTGCCGGGTGCAGCGGTGGCCTTTGATATTTGTTATCTTATTAAGTAAGATATAATAAAGAACGGGCACAAAATTTGACTTACATTTCTCCAAAAGAACATGATGCATTTCATAAAGGGGAAAGGCTTGTATGAAGAGCCTCAAGCTTTTTCACTTCCAGTATAATTTTTGTGTAAACATAAAATGACAAGCGTTTAAAGACGGAACATTCCCCGGGCACAAGCTTAAGAGTTCTGAATGTAATCAAAATCCCCTTATTTATTTTCTTGCCTAAGTGGCATCTCCCAGGAGAGCAGCAGTTGCAATTCTTTCGTTCTGTGCAGCAGCGGCTGCAAATTAATGGGCCCGGCCATCACAACAGCTCTCTGCACCTCTGCCAAGTGTAGTTATCTCATCCAATAATAGGCACAGCCCAGAGACAGCAGGGTTTGAAACCCAGATCTTAGAGAATCTGGGCAATTAGCCACTCTCTTGCAGAAATGAGCAAGGAAGAGCCAGGCTGCCGCAAAGCAAAATCTTGTTGTGACAGCTGTTGTTCTAAATAATATTCCCTTCACACTTAACTGTACTCAATCTACCGACTAGAGCAAGGGACTGCAGGAGATGGATATGAGAATGTGAAGACTAAGGAAGTAATGAAGAATTAGCAGATTTTCATCTTAGAGTTGCTTCGAGGTTATTGATGTTAGCGGATGGGTTTGTGTAACCCTAAGGAAAAGTCTGAAATTTATCATTCAAAAGATTTTTAATATCAAAGTAGACTTGAAGCATATGAAATGAATGGTGGACCGGAAGAGTCAAATCTGCACAAAAGCATATGGAACCAAGCGACACCAGTACAAAAACATATTGCACTTAGTCCATGGGTGTATGGGCTAATTTAACACCATGGTGCCCATGAGATCTGACAGAGACGCTGTAGAAGGAATTATCCGGGCTCACGGTTTCAGATTCCATCTCTTGAAGTTACAGTAATAAGAACATGTGGCATAGGACCCTTCCATCATGGTAGACCCAGAAGCAGAAGAGAGGATTCAGAGTGCAGATACAACCTCCAAAGATCCACCAGCAAGGTCACACCTCCCCAGCCTCTCCAAATAGCGCCGTAATAGAAGAACCAGCATTCAGAACCAGAGCCTGGAAGGGGGGACGGTTCCTACTCAAGCAAAAACAATACGTTTCTTTTGTTTTGTGCCCGGTGTTGTTGGACTGGGAAGACTATTTCCAGTTTAGCCATTGCCCCGTGTGCAAATCTGCTCTTCCAGAGCAACCTTTTCTTGGATCTTAGGGTTAGTGCATCTGGGATGATTTTACTTCCCAAAGACGGCTCTGACATGTCTGCTGGAAACAGGAGGTGAATTCGCTATCAACACATCTTGGTGACTTGGTCCGAGAAAACTCCATGAGGCTTCTTAGAGAATCACTTTCTCTTTCAGTACTTGTGCTGAAGAAGTACAAAACAGAACCGTCCTCTGATGTGAAATAATGTGGCCTTACCAGATCTGGAGATCACAGCTTGTGGGACATGGCACCAGAGTCCCAAGATCCAAGGGAGGAGGTATCCCAGATCTGCCCAGGGGGTTGGAGGGGGGAGACTCAGGGACACTTCCCTGGAAGATTCCCTTAGCTGCCTGCCTGTATATTCACACCCTTCTAGATGTTTATTTCAGAAATACCATTTTACCCGGAGTAGCAAAGTGTGCAACTCAAATCCTCCCCGCCCCCCAAAATTCCCTTGCAGCTGGGGCTGATACTTCATGCCCTAACTTGTGGGACACATCCTTTTATTGCTGCTGGTAATCCCCTCAACTACACACATGGCTCTAATCTTCATTTTATACACAGACCATTACATTACTGAGGAAATAGTGCTTTAACTGTGGCTCCACTGAGATAAATCAGACTAAGCCATCCTTCTCCCATAGCTTCTCGTCCACTTATCTGAATCTGAGTCGTTTGAAAACAAAGCTCCATTTGAAGCGTGGCATCAGGCTCTGGGAGCTGGAGTAAGAGCCCTGCCAGAAAAATGAGTCAGCTTGAAATGGGGAGATGGAGATATTGATTTAAAAAAATAATATAAAATTTTATGAGCTTTCAAATAATCTTCACTATTGACTACTTACAAAAAGACCTGGAGTTTAAAGACATTAGAAAAATTTAATTTTTTAAATTTATACATCTTCCAAATTTTTTTTTGCAATGAAAATCTGTTGCTCTGTAACCAGAAAAGAAAAAAAAATTTTTTTTTGAGCACAAGAGAAGAATTTAGAGAATGACGTGCCTTAAAATATAATTGCATTAGAGAATATTGGGCATTACATAAAATGAAATTAACATGAAAATAAATATCAGCATTAATGTTTTCATCAAGTAGGCATTTAAATGTCACTTTGCACTTTGCTTCTAACAAGCATGCTTTCCCAGTAACTGAAAGGTTGAGTGTCCAAGGATTTAACAGTGTACTCTCTAAAAGTCTCACTGATGTCATAACGTCTCTCCTCAGGGATGGACAAGAAAAGCCCATTGTCTTCAATCCTGGACTCGGCTTGCAGAAATGGCCTCGCTCTTGTTGTTGGAAACAAGGAGTCTAAATAACTCCCGGCTAATGCCGCTATGACATTTGGTCAGGGAAGATGTCCCAAGAGAAATGTAAACTATTTGAAAACATCCTGTTACTAAAACTTGAACACTAAAAATGACAAATAGACTGGAAGCCGCAGCTTCACTCTAAGCACGCACGAGCCCGGCTGCTGTGAACACATTTTCAGCACATACTTTTTTTTCTCTTCTCTTCCGTAGAAACCATCTCTACCATATGAGGGAAAATCACCTGACATTTATTACTTACCAAAGAACAGGTTGGAAGCGGTAGGCCTCCTTGCTCTTGGCCTGGAGACAAGCTGGGTGAGTCACAGTGCCCTAGAATGTTGCTTAGACTCATTCACCCTCTCCCAGGCTCGTCCCTGGGGCTCAATTGCAACCATCTGCTAAGAGCTGTTATTCTTTGCTGTCCCCTCTCCCCTACCAACTAAAATGCAACTGGTTCACACAAGGACCACAAGAATGGCAGAGCGCAATCACCAGACATTAAACCATGTTTAAGGCTTATGAGTACCAGCTTTGGGCTGGGATAGCTGGAGTCTCAGAAGGCCTGGGGCAAGTATGGAGGGACGTGGACGGAGTTTATGTTTGCCTTCAAGTTGACTCTGTTGATATCTGGATCCATGATCCCAGGCAACAAAGGGGCACTGCTTCTGCCACTTCCGGGCTTACAGTTTGGCTCATTTTAGAAGAATTTGCGCATTTTTGGGGGGGAGGGGAGCCTGGCTGGTTTCTTTATCGGCGGATTTGCTCTTCCAGTATAATTATAAAGCAGAGGAAGACTAACGAGAAACTTGTGGCATATTGGATACAACTATTTACAATGTGAGATGCGGGGGGAGAGGACAGGGAAGAGGCAATCTTAACTAGGAAGTGACAAGAGATGGGGACTTCTGTGCTTTGGAGGATGAATTCGTTCTTACAAACCACAAGGTATAACTAACTTTTCCTTTGTTTTATTACAAAATTAAAAGATGGAAAATCACGATAAGAAAAATATCGGTGATAATGTCTTCAAAGTTACTGTGCTACAAGATATTAAAGCATAGAAGTTTTTTTTTATATATCTTTTCCTGCTTCTTCCCCTCCATCAGAACCCAGGAGGTGAGAAATTGTAGGAGAAATTGTCTGGGACCCAGGACTATCCTCCACATATAGGACAAGCTGGTACCTCAGAGTATGGGCAAGGTCTCAGGTTATTTGAATCCTCCCCATAGCCATGGGAAGCCTTAGAATAGCCTATCAGCAAATAGTGGGGGAATAGGGTGGGATGGGGTGGAGAGGAGTTGAGTGGAGTGGAGTGGGGTAGGTACAGTGGGGTGGGGGAGGGAGGGACAGAGTGAGGTGAGATGGGCTGGGCTCTGGTTTTTACTGTCCCTCCATGAGTAGCTACCTAGAGCAGAGTCTTAGTAAGGATTACACATGTGGTTTAGGACCGCATAAAGAATGACAGACTAGAAAGCTGGCCTTGGGTGCCCTCATCTGTTAAATGAGGGAGGAGAGCAAGGAAGACCTCGGAGTTCCTTCAGGCCTTAACGTCAAGTTTGCTAGAGCATCTCATCTCATTGCCACTTCTGCTTTAAATAACTCTCAACTTAGATCTCCTCTGGAAAAAAGTTCATCTAAAACATTGGCTTGTGCAATGAAGGAGAGCCTTAAATAAAGAGTTATTTAAATAAAGCATGAAAAATCTCTACCATAGACTTCTATCAATGACTGTGGGCTGTGATAATGTTATTGGAAGGGCATGTTTCAAATGTGAAAAGCTGTTCTAAATAAAATAGTTCAAAATGATACCATAGTGTACACACACACACACACACACACACACACACACACTGTATCTCAGGGTGCCCTGGAATGTAGGAGTCTAAAAGTGCTGGTTTCACAGCTATGCTGACCACGCCAGGCTACCCTAGCTCCTTCCTAGGCTGCACAGCTACAAGGCTGAAAGCTGTGGTCTTTGACCCCCTTGAGGCTGTGGTTTTGGATACCATTTAGGTCATGCAGTGAGATTAGGGAGGACAGAAAGGCAAAGGCTATCTTCCTGCAGTGGCACTGCCTGGCCAGCGGGTACTGCTATTGTGGCTACCTGCAAGACCTGCTTTCCATTGGCTTGGTGAGTGTGGGGTGGTGACTGTGGGCACAACTAGCATGGTAGCAATCTAGCCTCTGGTGACTTCCTGAACTCTGTATCACAGCTAGTAATGTGACCTTAAAGACAATCATCCAACCTAGAGACCCTGCTGACATTCCTTCAGCCTTTCCAATGACTGGCTGCCTGTGTCCCTTTCTGTTTGGCGTGCCTGAAGCAGTTCCTTTCTGTGAAGGTTTATAATGACTGCCAACTTGATGGGATCTAGAACCACCTAAGAAACAAGTCCCTGAGTGTATGTGTGGAGGAGTTCCTAGACCAAGGAAGTGAGATGCGAAGACCCACCATAACTGTGGCCTGGCGTTCCAGGCTGAGTAAGAAGAGATCACAAACTGCGTATTAACATCCGTCTTAGTCAGTGTTCTATTGCTGTGAAGAGACAACATGACCATGACAACTCTTATAAAGGAAAGCATTTAATTCAGTTCAGAGGTTTAGTCCATTATCATCATGGTGGCACATGGCAGCATGCAGGCAGACAGAGTGCTGGAGAAGAGACTGAGATATCTACATCTAGATCTGCAGTCAACAGGAAGTAAACTGTGACATTGGGTGTAGCTTGAACATAGGAGACCTCAAAGCTTTCAGCAAGACCAAAAACTCCTAATAGTGTAACTCTCTGAGTCACTTTCTTTCAAACTACCACAAGGGATAATCTCTCTCTGCTTCCTGACCACGGGTGCAATGTAACCAGCTGCCTCTTTCTTGTTATCTTCTCAACCCTGTTGAACTGTGGCTCTTCTTGAATAGTGATCCAAAGCAAACCCTTCTCGCCTTAAATTCTTTTGTCAGGCGTTTTGTCACATCAAAGAGAAAAGTAACTAGTGTGTCTTCGCCCTCCTCTCTCCACAACATCCTGGGAAATACACCCCCTACACAGAGTGAATCTTTTCTGAAGAGTCTATAGATCTAACAATGACATCACTCATGCTTCTTCCTTCTGTTAGAGCAGAACAGTGGAGAGAGTGGGAAAGGACCAATGTGGAAGGTTAGAGAAGGAGAGGCTGCTCGGGGAGGGCCCTGGGGGCTTTATTTCTTTTCTGTTTTAGGTCTCACGCTAGCATCTCCTTGAATGGTTCTAAAGATGCAAGAGCTTCATATCCCAATAGGCTTCTCTTAAGACTTGAGTCTTTTTATGTGGGAAATGTTAGTTTTTATTTTAATTTCAATTTTATGTGTATGAGTATTTTGTTTGCATACATGTCTGTGCAACAGGGTGCCCACAAAGGCGAGAAGAAGGTGTCAGATACCCTGGAACTGGAGTTACAGTCAGTTACATGACAGCTTATGTGGGTGCTGGGAATTGAGTCCTTTGCAAGAGCAATCAGTACTCTTAACTACTGAGCCATCTCCCAGCCCCAGGAAATGCGAGAGAGAGAGAGAGAGAGAGAGAGAGAGAGAGAGAGAGAGAGAGAGAGAGAGATATCTGTGATTTCACAACCAAAAGGAAGAGTGGTAAGACACCCTTCAGGATCCAGCATATTTCCTGTGGATTCACCCAAGAGCAAAAATCTACATTCTTCCTGTTTCAGAGAGACCCAGCCCCATGCTCTGTAAAGCAGCCAGGCAGCTGTTACCATCTTTCCCAGGCTAGCAGACCCTCCCTTCCTCCTTTGAAAACTGTGTATGTGTCTGTGCCGGCTAGTTTTATGTCAACTTGAAACAAGCTGAATTCAACGGAAAGGAGGGAATTGCAACTGAGAAAATGCCTCAGAAAATTGGGCTGTAGGCAAGCTTATTTTCTTGATGAATGATTGATGTGGGAAGGCCCACCCACCATGGGTGGTGGTCACACTGGACAGATGGTCCTGGCTTCTGTAAGAAGGCAGGCTGAGGGAGCCATGATGAGTAAGACAGTGAGCAGCACTCTTCCATGGCCTCTGCATCAGCTCCTGCCTCCAGGTTCCTGCCTTGTTTGAGTTCCTGTCCTAACTTCCACCAGTACTGGACTATGGTATGAAGGTACAAGCCAAAGCACAGAACCCTTTCCTTTCCAGCTTGCTTTTGGCCATGGTCTTTCATCATAGCAATAGTAATCCTAACCAAGACACCATCCAATGTGAGCTCTGCAACTTTGAGCAGCAGGGTTAGATGTTGTCTTGTGCAGAGGATAGTGCTACAGGAACACTGACTTCCATGAAGAACCTCACCACACTCTGGGTCATCACAATGAGGCTTCACAGGGCACAGCAGTGAGGGGTTCAAACAAAAAGCCCTTCTCACTCATCAAGGTTCCTTATCTGGCAGACATGCAAATCAAAGAGTCATAGATTAAATATACTTTACATATGTTAAATATGTTTTATAATGTGCTTTTCTTTATAAATCTCAAAATCACAAAAATTGTTTCACTTGCAGCTCCTATTCAAGTGGGAATCACTTCAGCCCCCAACGATGCTATTTGAAAGAAATGCCAAGGATTAAAATTCGCATTCTTTCCACTGAGAGCATGCTAATAACTTTTTAGAGCATGTGTAGGGATCACTCTAGGTGTTCCAGGTCATCACTGTCGTTTGGTAAAATGAAGCAACCACTTATGATGTGGACAGCACCGGGCAATCATAATGCTGGGAAGAGCTAAGGGAATCTGGTCTCCAAGAAAACCCAAAGAAGCATAAAAGTAGCCCTGGGAAGTACTGCACAGGAGTCTGGAGGACTTTTTTGTGTGTTATGCATCCTGAAAACCATCACTCCCATGCATTAGAGGACTTCACCAAACACACCCCATACATACTAAGGATTTTGTTTGGTGCCACACTAAAAGAAAGACGGTGCTCTTCCAAAAACATATCTCCTGGAAATTTGCATTCAGGCTTGGAATTTAGATGGTTGAGTCATATCACATAATAGAGAAAATGGGTATCTGGAGAATTGGAAGAATATGGAAGAAATAGCATTATTATTTTAATTGAGCATAATTACCTTATTAATCAATGTTTGCATAATACTTGCTAAAGCACTTAGCTGATACATGGCTATATTTGCAATTTAATTCACCCAGAATATTTCTATTCAGCACTTATATAGCACCTATTGGTTTATGATGCTAATATAGTAGATTCATGTTTCTGCTAAGGCTTAAATGAAAGAAGTTGAAAGCCAAGTCCATTATATAGCCTCCTTTATATAGAACCTTTTGTCATGAAGAATTTCAAATTGCCTTTCAAAGTACAGTGAGGCCCTTTTACAATGAATTCCTGAGGGGACCGCTTCAGCAGTGGAAGCTGTGGTATGTGTTATGGGACTGGCGGGGAAGGATTGGGCGGTAAAAGCTGATAGCCCCTGGGAACTCAGGAGGTGTTATCTGTCAAGATGTCTATGGTTTGGAGCAAAGAAAAAGTTAAACTTTGCTAATCTTTTTTTTTTTTTTCACTTGGTTTTTTTTTAATCACAAAAAGAAAAATAAGGCTACAAGAGCAGTTTCCACCCCAGCCCCAGCAGTGTGATGTATTTTTTTAAATTTATTTATTTATTAAAGATTTCTG
>NW_004949109.1:5856819-5862547 GCF_000317375.1 Microtus ochrogaster
GGATGAAGAAAGTATGGAATATATACATATTAGAGTACTACTCAGCAGTAAAAAACAAGGACTTCTTGAATTTTGCATGCAAATGGATGGAAATAGAAAGCCCTATCCTTAGTGAGGTAAGCCAGACCCAAAAAGAGGAACATGGGATGTACTCGCTCATATTTGGTTTCTAGCCATAAATAAAGGACATTGAGCCTATAATTCATGATCCTAGAGAAACTTTGCTAATCTTGTGATGTAAAAAAAAACATGCAGGGCTTGAGGAGACAGCTTTTGGGTAGGAGTGCTGGCAACACAGCCTGAGTTCAAATCCCAGAACCTAGTAAGAGATGGGGCAGGGAATGTATGCTTGCCTGTGGCCCCAGGGCTATGTGGGGGTGGAGACAGAAGGGCCACTTGAGCTTGCTGGCCGCCAGCCTAGCTGGAGTTTCAGAGAGAGACCTGTTGCAAGGGAATAAGGTAGAGAGTGAGAGAGTGAAACTCGACACCCTTCTCTGGCTCATAGGCCACACTCATACAGCATGCGCACACACAGAAATGCAAACACACGTACCAAAGAGTGCACCGCCTTAACACAGTGAGCAAGACGAGGTACACCTTACATAGAAAACATCTCAAAAGCTCAACATTCCTTCTTCGGAATCGTTCATAAAAGAAAAGTACATGAAACTGCACTGTTCCTGTAACTCCTTCATTACTCTCTCGGTACAATTCGTGTGCCACAGTACCATAACAAGCCAGGCAAGGGCCTGGAGATTGAAAGAACCCACAAGAGTCCTGGGTCATTCCAAAGGAGATCCGCCGAATTCCGAATGCTGTTTATTCAAACTTAGGTAAAACCTTAAATACCTAGCTGCTGCACAATGGAATACCCCCAGGCAGGTGGGAAATTACCATGCCCAAAGTAAAGTAAACAATGAATCACCAGGTGGGGCAGAGGGAGCACAGGAACAAATAGGATGTTTTAGCTGGATGGCTAGAAACTGTTTTCAAGATGAACCCCAGGAGCAGGGGTAGACCCCTGGGCCCTACATGTACCCGCACACTGAATACATGCATTCAACCCATCTGTATAACTCACGAACATCTGGGAAAATAAAGTGTTACCAGGATCCTCCCAGTTCCCATAGATCTCTCCTACTTTATTCAATATACTGAAGACAGATACTCTCTTGGCTTATACAGTAAATACGTTTTGCTGGTCTTTGAACTTGATGCAAACAAAATTACAGTATTGTTTTATGTTGTTGGGGGATTGTTTGTTTATTTGTTTGTTTGGTTGATTTGTTTTTCCAAGACAGGGTTTTATTGTGTAACCCTGGTTGTCCTGGAACTCACTCTGTAGACCAGGCTGGCCTCAAACTCACAGAGATCCACCTGCCTCTTCCTCCTGAGTGCCGGGATAAAAGGCATGTGCCACCACGGCCCGATTTATGTTGGGTTCTTTTGTTCAACCTTATGCCCGTGAATTTATCCACATAATTGTGTGCAGATAGTTTACTGGCAGATTGCAGTAGTCTATATTATATAATGTACTAGTTAATAAAAGCTCAGAGACAGATACTGGGGCTCAACCTGAAGGTCAGAAAAGCAAACCAGCCAGCCAATGGCTCTTACTTTGACCTCAGTCTGAAAATGGCGATCCTGCCTCCAGGAATCTCAGAATGAGACTGAGACTGAGAGCTGTCCCCTCCCATCTTATAATCCTCTCTAGTTCTGGGATTAAGGGCGTGCACCACTACCGCCTGGTTTCTATGGCAAGCTAGTGTGGCTACTGGGATTAAAGGTGTGGGTCATTGCTGCCTGGTCTGTAAAGCTGGCCCGTGTGGCTGTTTTACTTTTCTGATCCTCAGGCAAGCTTTATTTATTAAAATGCAAATCAAGATGCCATTACATTTGTATTCTAATTTTTCAACCAATTCTGTTAATAAAATCAAAGCTCTCTCTTTAAACATGGACATGAAAGTCTTTGACAAAAAATACTAGCAATACAGAAAAATGATTATGTACTATGCTCAAGTGGGATTTATTCTTGAGTGTGCCAGACTGGTTTAACATTTGAGAATCAATCAGCACAGTGTGGCACATGCATTAGAATATAGACAAAAGGCACAGGATCATCTCAATATATACAATAAAAGGCATATGACAAAATCCAATACTGCCTCAGTACAAAATATCCTCAGTAAATTAGGAATAGATGATAACATTCTGAACCCAGTTAGAGAAACCCACAGATAATATCATATTTAATAGTAAAAGATTGAATACTGCTTCCCTAAAATCAGAAGAAAGATACTTCTTTCTTTCAACAAAGATACTTTCAACACTGCATGCAGGACTATCTACACCAGCAATTTGACAAGAAAATGAAAAAAGTATGAAGATAGGATATGAAGAAGCAAATTTATCTATATTTGTAGATAACTGAATCTTGTATATGAAAATTCTACTAGGAAAACTATTAGAAGTAATCAATGAATTCAACAAATTTACAAGCTATAAGTCAATGCACAGATATCAATTTATGTTCTTTACAGTATAAATGAACAAACAGACATAGTCTTAGGATAAAAATTCCCAATTATAAAAGTAAAAAATAATAAGTTAATAGTGTATGTAACAAGAGGGGCACAACGCTCATACTCTGAAAATAGCAAAATGTTTGAAGACAATTACAGAGACCTTCATAAAGGACACCACATGCTCACGGATTAGAAGATACAATATTGTTAAGAAGACAATATTCCCCAGATTGATCCACAGATTCTAAACAATCCTTTTTACAGTCTCGGTTGACTGCTCTGCAGAAATTGAAAAGCTGATTCAAGTTTTGAATCCTAAAGTGCGAAGGATCCAGAATAGCTCTGACAGTTTTGAAAATGAAAAACAAAACACTGGAAAACTCTTGCGTCCTGACTTTAGAACTCACCGTGGCAGATGGCTCAGAAGAGGGGGGCATCCTCATAGGGGTAGATAAGTGTGCCTGGGACAGAAACTGGGAAACCAGGAACGCTCTCTTGCTTCTGTGGACTTTTGAGAAGGGTGACAAAGCATATTCCTGGGGTACAGAACAGCCCCATCAGCAAATAGTGCAGGGACAATCACACACAAAAATGAACTTGAACCCCCTACTTCTCAGCATATACAAAATCAGCTCTAAAAGGATCAGAAACATAAATGTCAAAGCAAAAAAAAAAAACCCTATAAAACTCATAGAAGAAAATGTGGACATAAATCTTATTCGTTGGAAGCTTGGCTTAATTCTGGAGTCTCACAAGTGACATCAAAGCACAAAGTGACAGGAGGAAAATAAACAGGACATTATCATGATTTAAGGTCTTTGTGCTTAGAAGACCACAGAAAGGCCAAAATGGCAACCTACAAGGGGCAGGGAATTTGGCAACTCATATTTCTGATAAGGAATTTCTAGCTAGAATATGTAAAGGTCCAAAGTTAACAGACAACCCAATTGGGAAGTGATTGATTATACATTCTTCCTAGGAGAATGCACAAAATGACGGTCAGACACATGAAAAGATGCTCAGCATCATTAGCTATCATCGGCTATCAAATGTAAGAGGGGCACCTATACATGGTCATCAGGTGAATAAACCTGCAAGGCACATCACAGAAAAGACGCAAGCCACAAAAAAACACATATCATATGTGTCTAGTCAGGTTGTCTATTGCTGTGAAGAGACACCATGGCCAACTCTTTAGAAAGGAAAGCATTTAATCACAGTTTCCGACATTTAATCCATTATCAGCATGGTAGGAAACATAACAGCACGCAGACAGACATGATGCTGGAGAAGGAGCTGAGAGTTCTACATCTACATCAGTAGACAGCAGGAAGAGAGAGAGATACTCGGCCTGGCTTGGGAATTTGAAACCCCGAAGTTCACCCCCAATGACATGTTCCCCCAACAAGGCCACACCTCCTAATCTCTGTAAAGTAGTCCCACTCCCTAATAACCAAGCATCCAAACAGGCCATTCCTATTCAAACCACTACAATATGAATCTACTTATCTGAAAGATGAGTACAGGCAAATCCAGAGAGAGAAAATAGGGATGTGTTAGGACAAAATCTTTACTAGATATTTGGTTATTTTAAAAACTGGATATCTCATGATTATAGCTTCAGGTCATAAGTCAAACACCTACCTATACACTGTAACTAAGGATTGTGGGGATTTTTTGGGGGATAATAAAATGTTCTCAAGTTGATGGTAGTGATGGGTACACATCTCTGTGAATGTATGAAAATATTGAATAGCATGCTTTGAAAGGATAACTTATATTGTGTGTGAATGTCATTTCAATAAAGCTATTAAAATCGCTGTTTCTAATTTTTAAAGAAAAATCAATATCTAGTGCTTTGTGAACAACGTACACAGTTCTGCAGATTCAAAAGGATAAAAAACAGACACCATTGCTTCCAAGGAATGAGCTGACATTCTGGTGTGGACCGAAGGCACACTTCTGTTCTTCTAATGAAATAATCGAGTTCTTTTACAGTTCCAGCCACCGAGAGTTTCACTGATTTTTCTGGTCCTCCAGATCATGCCATGGTGTGTGGCCTTTGCTGTCAGAAGGCCCTGGCACCGTGGAAATGTGTTCCAAGGTAACTAAAATGCTAAGTCATTTTCACTCTAGCAAGGGAGGCTACAAGTGAATGTCTTTTGACCTTGATGGACTGGAACACTTGGGGTATGGTTCAATAGGACACTTCTAGAAAAATATGCAGAAACCTTGTCTTGTACACCAGAGGAATAAACCTAAATATTGCAAGAAGGGCCTGATTGTTTGTCCCAGCTGCCCAGGTAGCTTAGCCCTGAAATATCCACATAGAAACTGTATTAATTAAATTACTGCTTGGCCCATTAGCTCTAGTTTTTTATTGGCTAATTCTTACATCTTAATTTAACCCATTTCTATTAATCTGTGTATCACCATATGGCAGTGGCTTACTGGGTAAAATTCCCAGTGTCTGTCTCTGGTGGATCCATGGCATATCTCTCAACTCTGCCTTTCTTTCTCCCAGCATTCTGTTCCATCTCCTCACCTACCTAAGTTCTGCCCTATCAACAAGCCCAAAGCAGCTCCTTTATTTATCAATGAAAGCAACACAAAAACAGAAGGACCTCTTACACCACCTAAATGAAAAAGAAATATTGCTTTTCATTTTTACCCCTTCTAACAGTTCATAATTTGTTGTAAGCATATATTGCTTTCATAAAAACAAGAAAAATAAAACCAAACCAAAGAGTTAATTTTATGAAGGGTCAGCTTTTGCAAGATGTTGGCCTTCATCTGTATCGAGTTTATTAATTTCTCACTGCCTTTACATTACATTATAAGAAAAGTTAAGTCTGTGTGTTCGCCACGGAAAAGGAAGAAAATTTTCATTTTGAACCCTCACCAAAGGAAATTGTGGGAACTGTCAATGTGGGGCAGAACTTTCAACTTACCAGACCAACCATAGCTCGATGTGGATTGTTTCTGTTGTGGTGGTTATAAGCTGTTTTTCCCTAATAGTAGGTGGCCAGGGCTGAAGAACCTCCCTTCGGTTGCTGGGGTGCAGTCTCCAGTTTTGAAGCCCTTTCTGAAGCTGATGGAAAAGAAGAAGAAGGAGAAGGAGGAGGATGAGGAGGAGGGGGAGGAGAAGAAGAAGAAGAAGAAGAAGAAGAAGAAGAAGAAGAAGAAGAAGAAGAAGAAGAAGA
>NW_004949109.1:5862647-5869329 GCF_000317375.1 Microtus ochrogaster
GAAGAAGAAGAAGAAGAAGAAGAAGAAGAAGAAGAAGAAGAAGAAGAAGAAGAAGAAGAAGAAGAAGAAGAAGAAGAAGAAGAAGAAGAAGAAAGATGGCTAGATGGCTTTGGGGTAACATGAGAAGGTGTCTATACATTGCCAGCTGATGTTTTACTCATCCTGTCAGAGGAAGGAAGCAATTCCAGGACCTCTATGTCGGGTAAGAAAGCCTAGATAGGATGTGGTCTCTGAAGCAGAAGGAGGTGGGGCTGGAGGCATAAGAAAAGAAATGAAGCCAACCTCAGCAAAGACTGCCAGCTCTTCAGAGCGGTTCTGTCTGAGTTCAGCTTTTTTTCCCTTTTCTGTGACCCTTTCAGAGCTGCCATGATTTCCTAAGCACCAAGCAAAGGTCTAGTTTAAAGACAGGAATTCGTGAAAGAAAATCTGATGGCCATGAAGCAGATTCCAGGATTGTTCCCACGGTTTGCTCTGATAGCTGTGTAGTAGATTCCAAGATTATCTCCACTGTTTGTTCTGGTATAATATCCTCTAAAGAACATACTGTTTGCTTTAATCTGGGGGCACTTTTGCCCTTTACTTCAGGAACTCCTGCTCAAGGGTGGAACTTGATGAGCTCTAACCATGGTCTCACGGGTAGGCTTAAGACCTCTGCTGGTCTGATCAGAGCAAGTCTGCAGAGCTTCGCTTGGAATGTTGCTGTGTACTGGGTGAGAAGGAAGATATAAGTTATACTCACTGTGTCTAGAAGCTGTTAAATAAGTTTGTCCTGCTGGGGTCCACACCATCACCAGTTCTGCAGAGGAGGCTGAGAAACTGGGTCCAAAATCTTAAGGCTTTCC
Organism: Microtus ochrogaster; assembly: GCF_000317375.1. Classification (NCBI taxonomy): domain Eukaryota; kingdom Metazoa; phylum Chordata; class Mammalia; order Rodentia; family Cricetidae; genus Microtus; species Microtus ochrogaster. Next base: position 5,863,490 of record NW_004949109.1, read on the forward strand.
TTGCCCAACAGTTGGTCAGTGACATGAACTATTAAATACCTCGATTCACCTGGTTTCCATTACCATAACAAAAAACTTGAATCTGAGTACTTAGAAAGGTTTGGAGTCTAGGAGCAGGGAGATGGCGTCTGGTAGGGCTATCAGAGAGGATGGCATCAAAGTGGTGGAGCACATGGATGAGATTACACAGCAAGACAAGGAGCTGGAAATTCAGGGACGAGCCTTCCTCTTTGACACTCTTGAGAACCAACTGGTTGTGCACACTCAGCATGAATTCCCTCCAAGGATAGTGTCCAAAGTGATCTCCTGACCTTCCTTAACCCAACCTCTTAAAGAACCCACCACTTGCCAGTGCCGCCACACTGAAGATCAAGCTCCCAACACGGGTGCTCTCAAGGACAAACTCAACCGTAAACTCTAGCAATGCTCAGGTACGTGCAGCCTGAACACCAGAACTACTGAGCGCTCGCCGGAAAAGCAAACTCTCAGATGCCAGCCTAGACTTACAGAACTCGAATGTGTATTTGAGCAAGGTCCCCAGAAAATTAAGAAGCACCACCCACTGTCATTTAATATCATGGATTTTGGGTTTTCTGTGCCTCTTCATCAATCAAACAAATCCTGGTTATCCCAGACTTGCTCCTCTGGTGACTCTGGTGATGGTCTTGATTCCGTCACCTTTTATTTCACCTTGACTGGCTTTCCTACCCACGCCTTTCTTCATACCTTTGTCCACTTAGACAACCATCCGGAGAAACCTCATTTTCTCTGCTGACCCCTTCATCCGTTTCTTAAACAACCCACAGATATGTAAGTTGGACCAGTTCCAAATGGTTTTTAGAGCAGCAAAGGGGAGTTTTATATTGACTAGCCACAGACAACTTTACTGTTTGTTTATGGTAAGGGTCAGAAGGTTAGCTTTCAGCATGCTAAGCCAACTCTCTGCAAGTGCGTTCCTATGGGGGCCACCAGAGACGCCGAGGGGCTGAAACACGTGGGAGCTGGAGGTCCATTGGCTAACTTCATCACTGGGTCTGAGCTTTAGAGGAAATGTTTCAGGTGGAGAGAATGAAAAGATTCCACTCTTTTGGTTGACAGGGAGGGAATGGGAATCCCATTTGTAAGCTTGCTGATCGGAGCGGTGCCTGGCAGGTGGTCTGTGTTCCTGTGGACCTGGAGTCCTACTTAGCATAGATAAGGCCATAGTGCCCATTTCAAAAGCAAATGTCCCTAGCCATCTACTGTAGTTAATGTTCCCCTGGGAAAGAGGCTGAGCGCCACAGAGCTCTCTGTGTGTCACAGCTGAGGAGAGAGTCATGGGCTTATATTTATTTTGCCTAGCTTTAAGAATTTCCTGAAAAGACTGCACAGAGAGCTACTTCTTCCTCTGACCATACATCAAGGTGACTCTGTGGCCTGGAATCCTCATCCTGTATCTTTAGTTTTTATATCCTTCTGCCATCATTAAAGGAGGGACTGGACAATTCTATCCACCTTTCTGAGAATCTATTGTTCATCTTTGGTTTTCTTTTTCTTCTTTCCTTCCTTCCTTTCTTTCTTCCTTCCTTCCTTTCTTCCTTCCTTCCTCCCTCCCTTCTTCCCCCCTCTCTCCTTCCCTTCTCTCTCTTTCTTTCCTTTCTGTTTTTCTTTTTGTTGTTGTTGTTTGATTGATTGATTTGGTTTTTGGAGACACAGTTTCACTGTGTAGCCCTGACTGTCCTGGAATTCTCTCTGGTTTTCTATGTCAACTCTCTCAATAGTCCCTAGACCAGAGTCAGAGCCCGGGTAATGGTCTGTTCTCCCCTTACCATCTTGGGACCTGGAACTTGTCATTTGGTGACACTTGTGGTGGTCTGAAGAAGAAAGGTTCCCATAGGCTCATATATTCGTCGAATCAGGGAGTGAGAATAAGTAGGAGGTGTGGTCTTGTTGGAGTAGGTGTGACCTTGTTGGAGGAAGTGCGCCACTGGCCATGGGCTTTAAGGTTTCAAAAACCCATGCGAGGCCCAGTTCACAGTCTCTCTTAACCTTCAGATCAGGATGTAGCTCTCAGCTACTGTCCCAGCACCATGGGTGTCGCCATGCTCCATGCCATGATTATAATAGACAAAACCTCAACCTCTGAAACAGCAAGCAAGGCCCCAGTGAAATGCTTCCCAGCAGTAGAACAGTGACTCAGACACTTGTCAACAGAGCAGACCAGTTGGCGGAAATATGCTGATTCTAGTTCTCTAAATCTAATTTTTAGAACAGGAAGTCTAGATCAGAAATATGAGTCTTTGCTTAGAAGGATTTTGTTGACTTAATAAAAGTACTTTATACCATTTGCCGAAAGGTTTGCCTGGGAACAAGGGGAAAGATAGTCACCTCTTAAGATTCTTAAGATGTTGTCTCAATTAAATTGTGTGTTTGCTCTGGGGGACGAGCCATCACCGTTATAGTGGAAGATGAGCACAGGATAGCACTGCAAAAGCAGACTTAATTTGCACTTGTACTTACAACTGTAAAATAACTTCCTGCGCCAGCTTACTACTGAGAACTAGATAAGGCAACCCTCAGTCCTTACCCTGTGAGTGACATTTCCGCAGAACTGAGCAGCAGTCAACTCTTTTTGGTAGCCTTGGTGGTCATGACACTGTGATACAACATCCCTACAGTCGCTTTGCTTACCTGGTGACTCGGCTCTCTGCCCATGCGGACTCCGGGAGCTCTTAGGTGCACAACTTTAACCTGCAATTTATCAAAGAAAGCAAAACCTCACTGAACAGGCTTGGCTGCGTTACAGCGTCTGCTCTACCCACAATATGCCGTGAAGGCTCCCTCTTAGGATGATATGAAAAGGTTGAAGTTTGTTCATTTGCTGAAAAATAACCAAGCATTAAATTTAATCAATTTTAGCATGTGACATGGTTAGGTTAGATTAGACAGCCACTGGCCTTCGCACAGACTGTAAAATGTTGCCAATTGCCCTCCCGCATTCTCTCTTTCATGAAAAGGAAAGGCTATCACTCCAGAAGCCTGCGATTGTAAGCTAAGAGGCAGCAGCTGTTCTAATTTAAAAATTCTGATCACACTGACATTTAAAATAAAAAACCAAACTCATAACTAGCATGTGTAAAAAGAACTATTTAAGATGGAACATAATTGCATGCCGCTTAAGCACAATCCAGTGCCCCATTGCAAAGTGTTCACTATGGATCTCCTGAAGACCTTGCCTGGTGGCACACTGCTAGGGCATGGTAGAGCTGGGACTAGACAGAACTGCCCTGGTAGTATGTTTTCAGGCAGGTTCTTCAGCTTTGCCATTGCTTGCTTTCTTCATCTACAAGGTGGCAATGGTAGATCCTACGGCAGAAAGGGATTATGGGACTCAGATAAGCTATAGATGACTGTAAGACAGGGCCTGGCCTGTAGTAAGCATTCAAGTATATATGTGCTACTAATATGATATGTTTTTCACTCATTAAAAACTCTTAGTTGTGGTAATTGGACCATATGAAACTCAGGAGGCTAAATACAACCATTGGTGCCTCCTAGTATGTGAGCAAATGTTTAGGCTACAGACTAGCCCTCTGAAGAGTGTGGTTGGAGGAACACTGGGTGGGGGGTAAGACAGTGAGACCTGGCTGTAGGAGGGAGGAGAGAGGTCATTAGTGGTGGGGTTGAGACGGGCTTCCTACATCAGTGGAGGCCTGAACCTTACCAAATGGCAGGTACAGGCCATCTCTAGGGCCCCTGTATGGAAGGATAGAATGAAGTGAGGCAGGAAGTCTGAAGGAACTTGGTTAGAACAGAGTTGGCTTCACCAGTTACAATCCTTAACCTGGCTGCTTTCCGACCCATCAACACAGAAAGACCCAGGTGTCAGTGTGTTGGCTCCTGGGGCGTCTCCAGTGTGTAGTGAGGGTGTCTAGTTACAGTGATGAACCATTTGCAATGAAATGCTTGGTGGAAGACCTCATTGTGGCCATTTTCTTTGCCACTTCTGGTGTGATTCCGTTGGTTGTGTCCAGCCAGCACATGAGAAAGGGAAAACTTGATGGAAAGACATGGAATATCTCAACAGAAGACAAAAGAAGACAGAGAAGCAGGGAAGTGCTCGAGGGCTCAGAGCAGGACAGGGAGCCTATATCTAAAGCCCTCCCTCTAGCAAGGCTCACTTCAAGCCCTCAATTGCATGAGCTAAATTCCTAGGAGAGAGAATGGGGACTAGAATGGACCAAGTGCCTGTTCCTACACTATCAGGAGCAACTAGAAGAAAAGGTTTCCCAGATGTTGATAGCTCATCTCTGTGTGCTAGAAACAGGGATCCTGTAAGCCTGGCCAGCACATCAAGCAGGTGTGTCTGTCTCTAACAACATTTGGCATCCTGGCAGCGGGAGTGGAGAAGGCCAGTGCCTGGGAACTTGAGGGCTGTGCATAGTGAAGGGAAGCAAGGCTGAGCTGAGCCTGACTCTTGGTCAGGAGGCCAAGGAACCCATCTGCGAAGATGAGCGTGAGAACGAGCAGGATTATCACCAGGGCCAACACCAGCATGGGGCTTTGACGCAGTCACTTGCTGATCTGAGCATTCTGCCTTCAGAACCAAGTGTGATTATTCCATGCAACAGCCTCATGGGCCAAAATCGTTACAATCTTCATTTTTTCAGATGAAGAAACTGAATTGGTGATTTGTTCAAGGTCACACGAACCTAGCCAGGCTTCTGAGTCTGGGTCTATGTCTTCTGAATTGTCACACTAGTTGAAGAGGTCATAGGCACTGGTGGTGCTTAATGGGAATGGGATGTTGGTATAGAGATAGGATGGGCAACTACATCTGAGCTTCAAAACTTGGAGAATAACAATCAATGGTGGATAAGAACACTTCCTGCTTAACCGCGAGGACCAGAGTTCAAATCCCTGGTTTCTATGTATAATGCCAGATATAGTCATGCACATGTGCATAACACCAGTATCATGGAAGCAGAGAAAAGAGGAGTCCTGAGGTCTGCTGAGTCGTAGCTTAGCTCCAGGTTTGCTAAGAATCCTGTCTCAAGGGAATAAGGCAGAGAGTGACAGAACAGAACACACAATGTTCTCTGATCTCAGGAGATACACATTGCCACAGGTACCACATACACCACACACACACACACACACACACACACACACGAGTTCATTTTGATGGGTGCACTGAAATGAATGCTAAGAAGAACCTGATGAATGTATTGGGGTATAGTTAAAGGGTAGAACATTGACTAGTGTGCACAAGGCCCTAGATTTGATCCCACGACTACATTAAAAACAAGAGTTTTGAAAATTCTCCTTTAACGTGACTCCATGTAATTCTTTTATCATAGCCAAGTGGCAATGATTGCACGGTTATCTGGATGACTTTCTGGAAATACACTGGTAAGTGCTGTAACTGTTGTTTGACCTTTTAGTCTTTATTAAAGTGTAAGCTCTTTGTGGGCAGGAAGCACCCCAGCTGGAGCCTGTTAAAGGTTCCTTTGGTGGAGCCAAATTTAGAGTTTATCCCCGCCCACCTTCAGGTGCTCTGTGGGGAGTCTCTGGCCTCACAGGAAGAAGTTCATCCCTTCACGTTCCGTGACTCTCTGCTGGTGCTGTCTAAATGTTTCTGCAATGATTTGCTGTGGTTGAGACCGAGACGCAATCATGCAAAGGCTGACAGATCATTTTAAAGTTGTTAGTTGCTAGCCGGGCGATGGTGGCGCACGCCTTTAATCCCAGCACTTGGGAGGCAGAGGCAGGCGGATCCCTGTGAGTTCGAGACCAGCCTGGTCTACAAAGCTAGTTCCAGGGCAGGCTCCAAAGCCACAGAGAAACCCTGTCTCGAAAAA
>NW_004949109.1:5869464-5878901 GCF_000317375.1 Microtus ochrogaster
AAAAAAAAAAAAAATTCCCTGCATTTTGTTAACTTTCACGTCCTTCATGAACAGTTTTTTTTAGTGGAAAATTTTAATTTTACATGATTTACCCTACAGGTTTATGAAATATCTCAACTGGATGTGGCAATAAAAAAAAAGTGTTCTGTTGTCTTCGGGAGAGAGAAAGAGAAGGGTCCCAAGACTGCAGTTGGTCAAGGTGTGTAAATGCCCCGCCTCCTCTCAGCATCCTGACCAACCTCATTATTACCATGTTTCAGGTCACTTTGGCGGTTCTCCTGCCTGTCACAGGTCACTGGCCGCAGGAGGTAGGCACTTTGGGCCTCAGACACTTCTGGCGAGGGTAGCATCAGAGCTGTTTCTGCATGGTAAGAGGGTCAGGTTATGAGACATTTTGTTGACCTCTGTCATCGTCCCATGACATCTTCCTGGTAGCCATGCTACACTCACATGCAGTAGAATTTTTTGTTCTTCTGTGTGCTTCAGGCCTGCGGTTTCTGCACACTCAGAAGCTCACTAGAAATGCAGGCTCTTGTCCCTTCCAGACCTGCTGAGGCAGTATCTGCACTTTCACAAACTTCCCTGTGACCTTAAAGTCTCAGAAAGCCCCAGTTTCTAGAATGATCAGTCAGGAGCCTCGAGGGCAGTCTATAGTACTCGCTGCCCAGCACCCTGAGTGGGAACACTGAACCCCATCTCCCAAGGTATCTATCATGTTTCCGTCTTTCATCTCGCCCAAGTTGCAGCTATGAGCTCCAGGTGTGTCCTCTGCACCCACGAGAGGCACTCCCTCCCCGCCCCGTGGGCTCTGATGTGGAATACTGCACAGTCGGAGGAAGGGACACTCTTCACAGGATGCTGTGGAAGACGGCGGGCTTCAGAGCTGCCTCCAGCCTTAAGGGCAATCCCCCTCTCCTTCCAGAGAGGTGTCCGGCCTTTGCAGAGCCCTGGCACAGGCCCCTATGCCTATCTACTCAGACGGCTTGGAAGACTTTCTGCTAGTAATTCTCAAACATTTTTATTTCAAGTTTTTTTTTTTTTAAATCTGCCTAAAAATTTGTGAGAACCATCAAAGTTTTGTGTATCAATGATCAATAATCACAGGGTCTTCCTGGCCAGTACTGGTTATATTACAGAAGCTGGCCTCAATCAAACACATGGCAATCCTCCCTCTTCAGTTGGTTTACAGGTGACTTTAATATTTGCTACATTATAGCTTAGAGTTGAAAAGTATTCATTCATGGTTTCGCATCAGACATAACTATTTTACAGAAATTGCTAGTTTCTACAATGAAAAGTTAAGAATTACATTAATTTTTATTTTTATATGTCTCTAATATCAGAATAAATGCAAGTCACTTCAATTTTCCTACCTTCTATGTCATTTACTCTATTGAAATAATTTGTTTGGGTATATAAAGATAATCTGGTCTTTTAGCGGTATTCATAGCTGTAAAGATAATTATAGTCTTCCTTGATTAACATACTAGTTGAAAAGTAGTCATTTTAAAATGTTCACTTCAATGGGAAATCCATGACTATTATTTATTGCACTGGTTAATGTTTATCGTCACCTTGGCACAAGCTAGAGTCACCTGGGAAGAGGAACCCTTAATTGGTCACCCTGACCTCTGAGCACATCTGTAGAACATGTGTGGATTGCTAGCTGGTATGGGAGGACCCAGCCCACTGTGGGTGGTACCATCCTTAGGCAGATGTGTCTGAGCTGTATAAAAATGTTAGCTAAGCATAGGCCGGTGAGCAAGTCAGTGAGCAGCATCCCTCCATCACATCTGCTTCTCTTTCTGGCTGGAGCTCCTGCTCTGACTTCCCTCAGTGATAAAGTGTGACCTGAGACCTCCCCAAGTTGCTTTTGGTCATGGTCTTTATCACAGCAATGGGTGGGAAACCATGACAAAAATTATCAATGAACTTTTTGTTCTCATATATTAAAATGTCTAAGTGTCTCTTGCCCTGATTAGATAATGTGCCCACCCGTGATTTTGAAACACCATGCAGTGATGATTTGGGAAACACTCATTTAACATTCTCTTGTATAATATTAAAGGATAGTGTCGCCACTCTCCTTAGTCACACCAGCGCTTGTCCCTGAGGCGCCTGTCACATTTCCTTACACAGAAGTGCTCTTTGCCAGGAGTGTGTGCACCCTGGGAAGGCCATTCAAGGACACAGGGAGGTCATGGAGGTAGGCCTCACTAGAAACCAACCCTGCTGGCACCTTGATCCAGAACTTTGGGCCTTCAGAACTGTGATAAGACAAACTTCTAGAATAAGGGGGTTCAACACGGTTGCAAAAACGACAGCCATATACTTCCATCCCCGGTGGGATGAGATGTTAGGTGGGCACTCCTTGAAGGGCTGATTTAGATGCCTACAGAGCCAAGCAGGCATCTGACCCCAGGCAAAGGAGGTAAGCAAACAAAAATGGAGACATCAGGCTTTCGTCCTTAGTTATCCAGGAGCTCGAGAGAGAGGAGCCAAAGCCTTTCAGCAAAACAAGTGCAGACCCTCATCCTGTACCAGGTTCCAGACTTGGCCTTGGTGGCTCTGTGGCAGCTGGTGACTCATACCTTCTCTGGTTGTCTTCCCTGCCCCATTTCCTTCTCCCCTGCTGGTGTTCCTGCTTCCCCCAAGGAAATTATCCCTAGCTGAACCGTTTCCACCACACCTGCTTCTAGGGAAATTCAAACTGAACACAGAATAGTCTATGTTATATAAATCAAAAGAGACTTACAGAAGTCAGGCCAAGTCTCTAGGCCATTCTGAACCCCGAAGGAGGAAGGTGAGCGCCAGTCAGCCTGTGACTGGCTCTCACAGGGGTGGCTGAGCTCAGGGTCTGACTTGGGTGTTTTGACACCAAATAATCTCAAAAAAGAGTTGCTGTGGGACAATGATCTTTTATCCTGTCATTTGTATTTTAATAAAATGCTGATTGGCCAGCAGCCAGGCAGGAAGCATAGGCAGGGCAACAAGGCAGGAAGTAGAGGCAGGAGAATTCTGGGAAGAGGAAAGGATCAGTCTACAGTCATCATCCAGATGCAGAGGAAGCAAGAAGAGATTGCCTCACCAAAAAAGGTACCAAGCCATGTGGCTAACACAGACAAGTGTTGAAGGAGTTGTGGGCTGCTTTCCTGCCGCCCGGCTCCTGGCCGCCTGGCTAGCTTATGCCCCGAAATAATTACATGGAAACTGTATTCTTTTAAACACTGCTTGGCCCATTAGCTCTAGTCTCTTACTGGATAACTCTCATATCTTGCTTTTAACCCATTTCTAATAATCTGTGTCTTACCGGGAAAGATTCAGCATGTCTGACCTGGCGGCTGACTCCATCACATCTGCCCTGAAGAGGAGCAGCATGGCATCTGCGCTCACTTCCTCTTTCTCCCAGCATTCTGTTCTGTTTACTCCACCCACCTATGTTCTAACCTATTAGGCCAAGCAGTTTCTTTATTGATTAACCAATGAAATCAACAGATTGATATATGACACGCCCACATTAGACAAGTATTATGGGCTAACATAAGTTATAAGAGTTAATAAGAAGCCTGAGCTAATAGGCCAATCCGTTTATAATTAATGTAGACCTCTGTGTGTTTCTTTGGGACTGAACGACTATAGGACCAGGTGGGGCAGAAAACTTGGTCAACAAAGAGTCTCCCAATAAGCAAGGCCCTTAGAAAAACTGAAAGAAAAAAATTAAAAAAAGAAGAAGCAAGGTCCCAGGAAGAGAGATGAAGGTAGGAGGATCCCCAGAGACAAATGCCTTCCACCTAGGGAAGGCTGGGCAAGTTGGGAAAAGCTGGAAGAAGCAACCAAGAGGTGTGGGGGGTGGGGGGTGGAGAGGAACTGGCCCGCAACTCTTGCCTTAGGAATACGGACTCTGGTTAGCGTCTGGCCTGTGAACTAAGTTAAGAGTGTAGGCTGGCTTTTGACTAATTGAGTGCAAGGGAGAAAAATCAGAAGTCAATAACAGAGTATTGTAAATGCAGAGGGAGAAAATCTTTAAGACCTGGTCATGTGGTTTTCTATTTCCGCCCATTGTTCTCTGCAGTTCAGCCTACCATTGCCAGGCGTTTAGTGGCTGTTTTCCAGCAGCCCCTCACTCTCTGAGCTGTTCTCATGGATTTCTTTTCTTTCCTTTTTAGATACAGCTTTCTTCACAACACTAGTAGGCTGGATCAATATCATTGTCCTTGTTTGAGGAAGTGTTAGGGTGGAAAGAGGGATAGGCAATGCCATTGGCTCCTGTCCCACAGGGAGGGCGGGTACTTTACTGCCTCCATCCTGTGGGCAAGGCACCTCTGAGCCGTGTGTGCTGCACAAGAGAGCACAGGGCCAGTTGCTTCCTATAGGCAATTAAACCTACTGAGCTGTAAAAAATAAATCCTTTATGTAGAAAAAAATGTACTAACAGTGTAGCTTATTAAGACATTACAATGCTTAATCAGTTTTCTCCTCCAGAACCCCTCCCTTTTTCTCTGTGTCTGTCCATTTCCTCCTTAGACTAACCTCCTCTTCCATCAGGAAGTTGCCACGACTGTGCCAGCCTGCCACAGTCTCCTCCTCCTTGCTGCATTCTGCAGTACCGTGCCAGCCAGTGCTGTGTGCCTACGTCTGTACTTGACCTCTAGCATGCACAAAGGACCATGTGTAGCATTTAACAAATGAACAAAATTTTGTGACATTTTCAGGCTTCTGCTTGGGAAACGGAGGGATGACTTTCAACCTCAACTGGGCATTTGACTAAGCAGCCAAAGCAGATGAAGTCCAGGAAGAGTTAAGGTATACCTAAAAGAAATACTAGAGGGCCATAGTAACAAAGTGACTGAGACCCTCCAAGCTGTGTCCCTTCTTGCACACTGCTAACATCAGCTCTGTCTCTGAGATCCTGCTTGGGGCTCAGCATCACAGCCCTTGCTGATATGACAATCAGCACTAGTGAGTGAGCCAGCCAAGCTGTTGAGTAGCCAGCAGAAAGCTCTATGACAGCACGGGCCACTTGAGGCACAGCAAGGAGAAGGCTGCATTTAGGGACAAGTGTCCTATGCACACTTGTGCATGTGTGTTTCGAGGGCCCAGCTGCATAAACAGAGTTAGAATTCCCAAACCCCTGGTTCTTAGATGCTTGCTTAGCCATTCATCATCCCTTCATCATGTGTTCCATGCCAGGCCCTACACTGGGCATTGGAGAGATGGAGCATCCAGAATACATCTCTTTGGTTGCCACTGTGCACGTGATCTCCTCTGATGATGAGACACACCCTGCTTTCCAGAGCAGCTCTAAGGTCTTCACTGCTATTACAAAGCTATTGTTCTTGCTCATCCATTCTTCCGGCATTCCTGGGGGACACTCAGCTGCCCTAGCAGAGGAAGGCGGCAGCAAAGGTCACATCTCCATCCTGGCTTTCCATTTCCTTACCTGTAACACAGCTGAGAAGTACACGGGGCACTCGGCAAAGCCAGCGACTCCTACTCAGATCTTGTGGTCACGATTCAGTTGTTTCTTAACTTTTTTAGTGGCTTCTTCTTGGGACCTCTCTGAGCTCCTCACACTGAGGAAGATAAAGAAACCATAATGCTTGGTGCTTCTCCCACTGAACGCTTCATTATAAGCCAACAGGAAAAAAGTTTCAGCTAACCAAATGCTCGCTTTCCTCTCTGTCCCCCACCAATCAGTCTCTGTCATCTTGATAGAGAAAATACAGCTTTTAATAGCATGTAGGGGGACAAACATTTGCATAACTGTTACCCCAGAACTCAGAAGTCTGAGCTAATTGGCTGTTGGTGCTTAAAATGATTAAGTGATTGTAATTTATATGATTAACCAATTAACCGTTCTCCAGTGACTGGCTCTTGGTAGGTAGATGCGTACGTTTCTCCCAGCACAACAGCTAACCCTGTATGATGCTGAGTGCTCTTTTCAGTGCTGACTTGGTTGTCTGAACACCAGGTAAAGGGTTTTCATTGAGGGGGGTGAAGTTCATCAAGTTCAAGGAGTAGCTACCACAGAGCTTAGTGCCTGGCTTAAAAGAAGCGAGAGACAGCGAGGTCTCTTTAACAATGAGGTTCCTTTAACAATGAGGAAGAGTCTGGAGAGATGGTTTAGTGGTTAAAAGCACCTGTTGCTCCTTCAGAGGCCCAAGATTTGATTTCCGGCAGCCACATGGTGGCTCGTGACTATCTACAACCCCATTTCTGACCTCCCCGGACACCAAGCAGACACACCTGTTGTGCCTGCATACATACAGGGAAAACACTCGTACACATGAAATAAAAATAAATAAATAAATCTCTTTAACAATAGTGTGAAGGGGTAAGTGGTCCTTTAGAACCGTGGTTGTGATTTGAAGACAGCTCACCTTCCATTGAAGTAAAGGCATGGTCTGAGAAGTTGGGGGCCGTTGGCTCATTTCAGCTGCTGTGTTGTGTGAGCGAGTTCTTTAGCCCCTTTCAACTACAGATCCCTCTCTTAGAAAATAATGGTCTTCCTTACCTCTTAGGATTATTGTGAGCATCAGTTAAGATAATGCAGATAATATTCCCAATAAATGGTAGCTGTCATTAGCATTGTTACGATATTATTTTCCTACTGAAACGTAAGCTCCAAAGACATCTTCCCTTCCTATTCCTGGTGTCCAGTGTGGTGTACAACACAAAACAGAGACTCAGATATCTGTATAGATAAGCTGAGTGTGGTGGTGTACGTCTTTAATCCTGTCACTCAAAGGCAGAGGCAGAAACATCTCTGTGAGTTAGAGGCCAGCCTGGTCTACATAGAGAGTTCCAGGCTAGTCAGAGCTACATAGTGAGATACTGTGGTAAGAAAGGAGAAAAGTATAGATTGAGTGTAAATAATCAGAGTGCGTACGGGAAGCTAAATTCACACTGAGCATTGCTGGCACGCTGTAGGGGATCCTTGTGGGGCCTCTATGAGGGACTAAGATCACTCACAGTCTTTAACGTTCTCAAGTTAGGGGACCTAAGTACCTGGAGGCGAACTATCTTGCCCACAATCCCACAGTAGAGGTGACTGGGGGCTCTACTATGCTGCCTTTGTAACTAGCTGCAGGGAGAACTAGACAAAACCAGCAGAAGGAGAATGTCCTTGCCAATGGGAATACAAAAAGACAGAGAAACCTTGCGTCCAGTCAGAGAACTAAACAAAAGAAAACAAAAACAAAGAACTAGGTTGAGTTCTCCTAGAGACACTTTTCAGGGTAGAGGCAAGTCTGGGGACTGCTAGAAAGAAGAGTTAACCTGGTTTTCCAGACCCAGCGGGGCAGATGGGAAGTAGAAACTCAATGTCAATGTATTCTTTGTTAATCTGTCAGGTAAACTCAAGTTCAAGGGCTCATTAATGGGTCTCCCCGCCACAGGGCAGCTACCAGCAGAAGTTTACTTTGCTTGTGCCCCAGGCTAAACACACCACCTCTTCCGGAAGACCCTCCTGGGCTTTTTGGCTTCTGGTAGGTCAGGGAACCTATCAGGTATAGACAACAGGGCTGTGGTTCTCAGGCGACAGTTCATCAGAAAGTGGAAAGACAGACAAGCAATTGCTACCCCGCCCTGTGAGCCACAGCTAACACGCCAAAGGTAGGGACTTGTAGGTGTCTTTCCGGGCCTCCTGGTGTTCTTAAAGGGCAGCATAATAAAGATAACAAGTGTTTTACTTCCATTTAGAGAATAAGGTACAGGTATCACGGATTGTACTAGGGGTGAAAGGTGCTGGGCTGGGCTGCTGCTGACTGCTATAAACCTGGGCGTGAGCTGAGCTGGAATTTCCCTATAGAGCCCAGGCTCAACAGCCAACTGGCTCTGTCTACTTTCCTTTTCCTGACACTTCCTCTCCCCTTATCTCCCTTGTTCTTGACCCAGGAACTGCCCTTGTTTTCTCTCTCCCACCTTCCTTTACTTCTCCTCTCCTGCATCTTGAATATGAATAAGCTACTTTCCCACCGGACAAAGTATAGGTCAAGGCTGAAGCTGGCCTTCTAAGGTAACTGAGTCGCTCACACTGTGGAAGTTGGTCTCTTTCTTGTTAACTTAGTACTGGAGTTAAAGTTTCTATTTTCTTTCACCATGGGTGCTCAGTGCTATGCTAGTGGCGTATAAGTTCTTGGTTTTTTAAAATTATTTTTTCATATTCAATACCTGTTCATAGAAGAAATTTTACAAAATAAAGACAAGGAAGAAAATAAAAACCACTTTGGTGTATTTCCTGATCATTTCTTTTTCTCTTTAAATACTTGTCTACTTAAAAAAACTAGTAAGAGAAAAAAAAGGCTTGTCTTTTTGTTTGTTTGTTAGCTTGTTTTTGCCTGAAAGAATGCACCCCACACGTGCATACGTGTGCAGAAGAAGGGTGTGATCTGGGAGGACCTGGGGGATTATGTCAAGATAGCTGACAAATTCTAATGATGGCTGCAATCCTTCATTGCTCACCTGCCATTCCTGATCTCCCGGCGCTTTAAGGACGTCATTCTCTGGCTGGTGCAGAGAAGAAAGAAACCCAAGGTGACTTGCCACATCTCTAACTCATTACAAAGCCCAGGCTCTCCAGCAGGGCATTCTTCACTCTGAACTTGACCACCGCCCCTTGAAAAGGAGAGAAGAAGCAGCGGCTCCTATGAGACTGGCCGTAGAAAGGGGGCTGGAGTCCCGCATTGATTTTTCTGACAGGTTATAAAATAATAAAAGATGGGAAAGTTTTAAAACTAATTTTTAGGTATCCGTCTGAAGCCACATCCAGTTGGCCAGCAAGATCAATGAAACAACATTACATAGAAATGCTGAACCCATACTCTTCTGGTTAATCCATATTTCAAAGCTGATCCCTGGCTCTAAAATGACCTGCACACAGGCTGAGCCGATCCCCAGTTGAAACCTCCCATTTGGAACCTTGTTTTGCAAAGATTAACTATTCCAAGGAAATGAAAGTCAACACATCTCCACAGTACGGGAAAAGGAATGAAAACTCAGACAGATCACAGGAAACCAATGGGCAGCGAGAACCTATAGGGTTGCTGTGTGGATTTAACATTGATTTCCTAGAATGAGCCTTTGGTGTCCATTTTATATATTCTACTCTACCTGCTGCTTGGGGGAAGCCTGAGAGACAGGCTTTGTGACCTCTGGATACTCCCTCGAGGTTAGTGACAGAGCCGTTGGGAAGCACTGTTGCAAATCAGGCTGCTCACAATAGGAGGGAGTGTATTTCTCAAGCCCGGAGGGGAGGAATAGCTAGTGTCAGAGATTGGTCCTCAGCTGCTGGTAAAGGCAGGCTGCATGCTTAGCAGTAGACCGCTAACAGAAAACGAACTTAGCGATATCTTTGGAGGGTCCTTGTTACATGAAGTCACGCTATGACTTTTTCCATTAAAAAAATGATCAATTTCTACATTTTTTATTTTATTTAT
>NW_004949109.1:5879001-5891033 GCF_000317375.1 Microtus ochrogaster
TGGCACTAGCTCTGTAGACCAGGCTGGTCTCGAACTCACAGAGATCCACCTGCCTCTGCCTCCCGAGTGCTGGGATTAAAGGCGTGCGCCATTCTTCTTTTTACTCTACAGGTACTTTGTGTATATATTATGGCTCCCAGTTTAGTGTTCATAAAGGATTCCTGAGTGTGCAAACAAGGGGGGGGTCTCTGTTTCTTGTACCTTCCCTTGGGCTCTTTTCCTTCTGTTTGTTTGTTTTGTCGAATTCCATTGCATTAGTTTTTGTTTTATTTTACTTTATGATTATCCCTTAGGAGCCTATTTGTTTTCTAATGTGAGACAGAAAGGGGACTGATCCGAACGGGAGGGGAGAAAAAACTGGGGCCAGGGTGGGGGATGACCATGATCAGGTTATATATGTGAAGGAAAAAAAATCTATTTCCAATAAAAGGGAAGAAATTAAAAAAAATAAAAGATTTGTGGACAGTAAGGGCTTGATAATAGATCATCAGGGGCCCCTTCTGGCTCCCATCTTGTTATAAGGAGAAAATGCCCAACTCTTTAGTCCCTTCTAAGGGCAAGGATTCCTTTCCTGGAGCTCCACCTTCATGACCCCGAAAGCCTCAACTCCATTACATAAGGGTAGTTTGGGGGAACATAAATTTTGTGGGAACATAAACATCCAGTCATTAGTGGTGAAATGATGGGCGTGTGGCTGACCTACCGGGCAGCTGAGTTGTATCCTAGGAAGAATCGGGAGCATTTCCCATTTCCTTGGCATCCTCTCTAACAGGAAGTCCCACTTGAGGAGCACAGGGATTCAGAAAGCAGCAGGGCATCAATCATCGCTGTGTGTCAAGCATGGCATTGAAGTAAAAGGGGCTCTTCTGGCCTGAGGTAAGTTAGCACAGGGTTCTATCTTAGTGTTGCAGAAACAATCCTTCTCTTCCTTTGAAGACCAGGCCTCCTGACTGCTTTGTACCCAGAAAAAGCCCCAGCTCTCTTAGAGGGTTCTTCTGAAACTCAGTTCAGAATTTCCAAAATCTCATCATTCTCCAAAACTCATCCTGAGCAACACTGGATGACTTCTCTGTGAGCATGGAAACTGCACACTGGGCACAGTATAACGGCTCTTCCTTACCTTCGTACCCTCTTATTATATGGCCTCCGACCCCAGAGAACCAAAATCTCCTTGAGAACAGGGACAGAATGAGTCAAGCTCATTTCTATCCCCAATGCCAGTGTACAGCCTGGCACCATTAGTTCAGCCCCCTCCCCAGAATCCAGAAGAGCACCTGGCCCCCAGAAGAAACTTCACAGACATTTGTTGGATGTATGGATGAGTAGGTTGAGTCACTGGGCACTAGAGGAAGAGTGATCTGGGAGAATGTCATTCCAATTGCCATTAATTTAGAAGGGGTTGGGAGGGCTGCTGGCAGGGACTCAAGTGAAGAGGAGGAGTTGAAGCTGGGCCCTCAAGGATAACTCAATGAAGAAGCTGAGGCTAAGGGAGACAGATGGTCAGGGCAAGAGGTTGGAGCCGTGCCTGGGATAAACACAACGAATAGGGAAGGGGCAGTCTGACTAGAGACTGCACCATCTGAGTTTGGGCAGGTGGCTTAAAGCAAGGCAAAGGGTCTGAGATCCTGTGATGGTTGCTAGGATTCTCTTATAAGACTTTTAAGGAATAGAGCATCAGATAGCTCCCAGAGAACCTGTGGAGGATGCATAGACAGCAGCAGGGTACCAACTAGCAGCAAAGAGGACGAAACTGAGAATCCTGCTGTGGACCAGGTGGTAGGAGACAGGTCTCATCTCTGGGTATCACACTGATGAGATGCTCCAGACGTCTATGAGTACAGGCCAGGGATGTGCACAGAAAAGCAACCCCACCCCTGGGAAATACTCAATCCAAAGTGCTAACCACGCCAAGAGTAGTGTCTTTAAGAGAATGACTATCAGTCTGGGGATGCGCACAAGAAATGTGTTTCTGCTTTGCTCATGGCAAGGCTTTAGCTACACACAGTACTATACATGTGTAACCTGGGTTGCAAGTTCAAGGCTAGCCTGGGTCCTTTAGCAATGCATTGTCTTAAAATGAAAAATATAAGAGCTAGGGATCTCACTAAGCATTTACGTAATATGTCTAAAGCCCCAGGTTTAACTCCAAACACCAAATAAATAAATAAAAAATAAGTCATCATTGCCAGGCGGTGGTGGCACACGCCTTTAATCCCAGCACTTGGGAGGCAGAGGCAGGCAGATCTCTGTGAGTTCAAGGCCAGCCTGATCTTCAAGAGCTAGTTCCAGGACAGGCTCAAAAGCCACAGAGAAACCCTGTCTCAGAAAACAAAAACAACAACAACAAAAAAAAAAAGTCATTATAATAAAAAGGTGACTTCCCTGAGTCCTTTACATATTTAGATTCAGTGAGGACTTGGAGTGAGAGTGACAGATACCTTAATGTACTGACCTGGGTAAATGTGATCTTGTTTGCGAACAAATGATTGTCAACAGGATAGTTCTCAGCTATTAAATTAAGGAGGGGACACAGGAAAAGTGGGCACGTTGGGCTAGTCACCTGGCGGCATTCCAGGAAGGCCAGCCCTGTCGGTCTGTCCTTTTATTAACTTTTCCTGTTATTTTTTTCCAGTCCTGTTTTTTCCTCAGGTCTTCCTTCAACAGCTGCTTTGCAATGAGGTAGCTTCCTATCTGAAGTTGAGCCCCATTTCACCTACTTCCTCCTCTCCTATTGTTTGTCTGCCCTCAGCAGGCATGCAGTTTGCAAGCTGCTCTCCATCCAGACAGCTTTGTCTGTTCTGTTCATTGCCACATCCTCCGTGCTGGGAAGAGACCCTGGTGCAAAGCAGATGCTCAATAAACGTTTGCCCAGTGAGTGACTAATTGGCTGAGATAAACCCCAGTTCTCAGGAACCAGAAGGAGTTACTGTGGCATACTACCGGAACATGGGCATTTTTGCTATGGTTAGCTGACAATGGAGATTTCATAAGCAAGCTGGAAGGGGTGAGTGGGAGAAGAAGAAGAAGAAGAAGAAGAGAGAAAGGAACCCCCACTCTGTCGAGGCTATTTGCACAGGAGGCACGCCGAGGTGGCCTGTATCCCTCCACATTCTCACATATGAGGAGGCAAGATCCGCCCAGCGGATTTAGCCCGCTCTCTGTTCTCTCCCTGGGACCCCTCTGCAGGGAAGGTGGCTGGTTAGTCCCAGGTTTTGCTTCTATGAGCCCATAAAGCCCTATCAGAGCTGCTAGGCTCATAATCAAATTTTAATGACTGTCTGCTTCCCTTCCTAGATGTTTATAGTCCGCTGCACTCTGATTAGGTTTTTGGTCCCACAAGATAGTTAAAAGCCCGCAATTTGCAGTGGGTGTTTTATTCTTTCTGAGTTTGAGTGAGTAAATGTTCTTTTGATCTTCCCGCGGTGGATAAGGGCTGTTTGTGTTTTTAAGGCCCTTACCAATTATGTGAGCTGGATGCAGGGCCTTGTCTGAAGCCGGCCTTCTGGGTGGTTCTAAAGTACCTCCGAGGTTTTTATGCTTTCTCCTCCCTACTGTCTACACCCCAGGTGCTGAAGGGACAGAAGAAAAGCTAGAAGAAAATGCTATGGGGGAAAAACGATGGGATGTAATAGGCCAGCTTCAGATCAGTGTGCCGAGGGAGTAGAAGATGTTTCTGTTGGGGGGCTTATTGCTTCACCTGTAGGGAGGTGTGGGGGACAACAGAGTTTGACGTCCCACAATGCTTCAGTCACTTTTCTCCTCAGAGTGAAAAACAAACAAACAATACCTAGGAGAGGAACCTTAAAGGAGGAAGAATTGATTTTTGAAAATATCTATCTTCTATTATGTTTAGTTATATGTAAGTTTGTGTGGACACACAAATGCAGGAGCCCACAGAGCTTCTAGGCCTGGAGCTAGAGTTACATGTAGTTGTGGGTCACCCGACATGGGTGCTGGGGATTGAGTTTGGGTTCTCTGGAGGAGAAGTACATGCTCTTAACTGCTGAGCCATCTCTCTATCCAGGAAGACTTGGTTTCGGCTCTCGAGGGCATACGCCAACCTGACGTGGGAAGTTGAAGCTTGCAACATGTGAGCCAGGAAGCAGAGATTTGGGGCTGAAACTGGAAGCTGCCCCTTCTGTAAGTTCTCCCTCTATGGCCTGTCTGCTAGCCAGGACCCATGTCTAGAAGGTTCTACAACCTCTCCAAACAGCGCCACCAGCTGGGGACCAAATGTATTTCCAAACACATGATCTGAAGGACATTTCACACCCATACGATCACATAGTGGCTTTGATTCCAGGACTCTCTGCTGGGTTGCATTTGCAGCGGGCCCAGTAACCAGCATCCTCTGCGATTACCCTCATCCTAACTGCTGTGTGTGTGAGAGGAATGAACCACGGGCCAGCGACAGAGAGAAGGAACACAGGAGTCACACTCGCAGCCTCCAAGGCTCCCCAGTGTGTCAGGATTGAAGTAAGAATGTTGCGCTAGCTGGTGACTTCCTTGTGGCACATATACGTTATTCCACCAGCGGCACAAGTAAGCCGACACACAATAGCAGTTCATTATTTTAATTAAGCTTATTGCAAGAGTGATCATCATTGCCGTCAGTATCAATCATCAGTAATTTTTCTGACTATGGCCTTAAGTGATGACAGTCTGTGTTGACAATAAATAATAATGCCTCTGGCTTGAGTTGACACTTCATTGGACTTAGAGAGGCTGCGCCTGAACACTCCTGAGCTTGCTGTGTAAAGAACTATTTGTCTATGACAAAAGCTGGGGCTACAGGATATTTGTTTTTTGGTTTCCCGAATGGATAAGTTCATAGTATTTGCAAAATTCATCCTTTAGTAGTTGACAGGCACAGAGTCTGAACCATATTTAGAAAGGCTAGATGTTTCACTCTGGCCTGAAGCGACAGAGCCCTCCGCAGCCTCCCAGAGTGTGGATGCACTGAGTTATGGCTCTTTCTTCCCAAATGGACGTGGGAAATGAAGTTGTTTTGATTGCAAAATGGCTGGTGGTTGTTTCTTATTTCTGAGCAGAGGCAGGAAGAAAGGGACCTGCAGTCCAGCTCCGCTTCCTTTGTCACTGGCATCTGACATGATGAGAAGTCCTCGGAATTTAAATAATAATTCTCCAGGACAACGCTAACCCTCGGCTCTTATTACTCTTGTTACTGCATTTCCCCGACTTAAAGCACTCCCTGATCTCAACCATTTGTGCTACAAATAATTTTAATTGAGCCAAGAAACCCTTGACATTTTAGAAATTACCTTCTATTTATAAGACTTTAAGAAGGAACCTTCCTGGCAGGCCTGACCTCTGTGTGATTTGTCTCCCTCTGCCATCTCCTCCCAAGACACACACACATGGACACACACACACAAACACAGAGTGCATGCATGCACACATAACATTTGCACACCCATGCATACTCACATGTGCACACACAACACACACACACACACACAAATACACACATTTGCTCAATGCACTCACACACGTGCACATGCACGCATTTTGAGTTCAGGTTCTTTATGTTTTCGTTGAAATAAATTATCTTCTAAATTAATCTTCTGGTAGCAAATAAAAACCCAATTTGATACATCCATAAAATCCCACTCCAACTATGAAGCTGCTTTGACTCCCACCCGTCGCCCTCAGTCTGCTCATCTGAAGTCTGCACTCAGGATGGGGCAGTTCCGGGACAAGGATTGCACAGCTGCCTTTGGAGGGTTGAAAGCCAGTCTGTCACTTCCGCTTCATGGTGCTCCTGGCAGTTTCTGTGCGGTGGAAAAAGAAATAATTTTTGTCACTGTTTTCTGTAAATATCGTCTTTTCTACTGGTGTAAGACACTTGACTTTGACAGGAATAATTAAACATTGTGTCTTTTTCCTCCTGCTTTCATATCCATTGGCCCTAATCCTCAAAATAGCTCAACACCGAGTGTTTATGGACCATGTCCTGTGTGCCAGGTACTGTTCCGGATAAGATTAGTCTGTGAGAGAAAGCAAAACAAAAACAAAAACAAACAAACAAACAAGCCAAAAAGAGCTCATGGAACATGCCTCAAAGGGAAGCAGAGGATGCCAGGGTGAAAATGTCTTGCTGCTAAGATGGGTTTGTGTAAAAAGGGGGCAAAAGTTAGGAACAGCCACTCAGAGGGAAAGGCCAGGAAACAAGCAGGCCATCAGCAGGAACAAAGAACACTGAAGGGAAGTGGAGAGAGACAGCGAGGGGGCCGGGGAAAGGAGAGACTCCTCAAGGTTTGGGAGGACCTGACTTTCCTCCTGAGTGAGCTGTGAGCTCGGAGGACGGGACTCCTTGTGAGTCGGTGTGACAGTGTGTCAGTGGGCTGGTCAGAGAACAAAAGCAGTGGCAGGAACACCTTTGAGGAGGAAAGATGATGGGCAAAGGGGGACGAGTGAGGGGTCGCACAGCTGTTGGCTTGGGGACATTAAATGTAATGAAGAAAATTATTCGGTCCTATTTTAAGAGGAGAAAACTCAGAATAACTGGCTTTCTCAAGAACCAGGAGTAAGTATAGCCCAAGTTGAGTTTGAAACCAAACCTCTTAGCGGGTGCACCACTACAGTACCGTGCGGACAATTGCCACGGACCACAGCCCCAGGAGCCACCTTGGAACTTCTGCTCGGAGACTTGATCATGTTCTCATTAGCATAATAAATAAGGCATCAGGAAGAACAAGGGCATACAAGTCCCCTGGATGCCCTGACAACTAATGCTACCTGACAAGTAGCAGGTTGGAGCCTAATGAATAGCGGAGAGGAGGAAGGCAGGAGGAGGAATGTGGGCTTCCAGGGAGGAGGGAGCTCATTAGTGGCCTTGCTGCTTAGATGGCTCACAGCATCCCTCCAGCAAGACCTGCATCTTATTGTTTCTCCGGGATATCTCTCTCTCTCTCTCTCTCTCTCTCTCTCTCTCTCTCTCTCTCTGTGTGTGTGTGTGTGTGTTGGGGTATGTTCCGCCGAGGTAAAATTCATATAACATAAAGCCAACCATTTTTATTTTAAAATTAATCATACTATGACATTTACTACAATCAAAGCGTTTCTCAAACTAGTTCTCAAACATTTCCATCAGTTTGAAAAGGAAACCCCATATATATCACAAGCCTTCTCCATTTTCCTCTCTCTCCATCTCTTGACAAAAACGAAACTACTCTCTGGATTGATCTACTCTGGACATTTCATATCAGTAAAATCATACATGTGACCTTTTCAAAGATGACTTCTACTTAGCACAGTGATTTCAAGTGTTCTCTGTGTTGGAACATGTGTCAATACTTTGTTTCTTTTCATTGCTAAGTAATATTCTGTTGGATATGTTTATTCATGTATAGTGGACATTTTAATCTCTCCAACTCTTGCATATCAAGAGCAATGCCACCTTGAGCAGGTGCATGCACCTGTCTAAAACAAAATTCCTGTTTTAGATTCTTTTGACTCTACAGAGCAGTGGAATTACTGAGGTTTTCCCTTTATATGAGGTTTCTTTCTCTATACGTCACCTCTTTTGGGGAAACTGGCAAACTGTTCACCACAAACAATGCATTTATAGTCCAACCATGTATACAGATCTCAGTTTCCCCACATCCTCTAATGCTTACCATCCTCCACACCTGCACTATTTTTTTCTTAAACACCCTGTCTCCCTTATGGTTACTTTAGCAGGTTATGAAATAAGGTATTGCTTTGCTTTGGTCTGTGTTTAACTAACATCTAAGCTTTTGGGCATCTTCCACTGTCTGTTGGCCATTAGTGTATCCCCTCTAAACAAACACATGCCACATGCCTCATCTCTGTCCTCTTGCCTGCTGCTGTTACTGCTGTGTTTGAGGTAGCATTTTGCCACATATGCCAGCTGGTCTTGAACTCATCATGTAGCCCAGGTTGCCCTTAAACTCACAGTGACACCCTGACCTCAACCTCCCAAGTGTGATATGTGTCACCATGCCCAGATGCCCACTTTTTAACTTGGCTCTTCTTGCTGAGTTGTGAGAGTCTTTTACGTCTATTCTGGACATTGGGCACTTATCCGAAGTGGGTGTCCAAATTTTCCTGATACTCTCTTTTTGCTTCCTTGATAATGTATCCTTTGAAGGCCGGGTACTTTAAACACTGATGCACCTCAACTTCCCTCCTGGTCCTCTCGTTGCCTTCCATAGAGCCTGTGACTTATTAGCAGCAGTAACAATGGTTGCACACATACAAAGGCACAGAGAAACACCTGAAATTTTTGTTATTTCGGATCAATATCTAAGGAGGACGTGGCCTTTCTCTAGCTCCGAGAGTATCACACTATAGACCTCATAGAATTCCTCTTTGTGGCTGCCACTATGAACAACGCTGGGCTGTTAGCACAGAGACCCACAAATCTAAGGAGAAAAAAAAAATGCAGGGATTCATTTTGCTGTTCTATAGGAGAGCAGGACAGTTGGACAGGCCAGGGCGCTGGGCTCCGCATGCGGCTTCTGTCTTGGAGTATGAGATGGTTGTTGTAACGACTGTCACTGCACCCATGTTCCGTCCCACCAGAAGGGGAAAGAGCAGGGACTGTTCTCTTTCTCCTATCACTTCTGCTTATGCCCCACTGCCCAGAATTTAACCATAAGAGCACATCCAGAGGAGGCTAGGGCATGTGCTCTTTCATTCGGTACCGAGGCGTTCAGCAGCCGCTCTGTTGTTACAGGGCAGGAATGTATACCCTGAAAACATATCCAGTTTCTGACACAGAATCCCAACCTTCTTATTCTCAGAAGCCATCTAGGTGTCATTGCTCAAGTTGGGGGGAACTGAAGAAAAGCTTTGGTTCCTGCTGCAGTTTGGTTCTCTCTCAATCTCTCAAGCAGGCTGCTTGGGGGAAGGGGACCAAAGCTGGGTATGAACACAAAACATCCAGGAAAGAGTTCGAGTAGGCAGAAGGAAAGGGGAGAAAAGTGGATGCTATTAAGGGCTGGGAGTGTAGCCCTGTGCCCTGTGGGTGGAGCATGTGTCAAGCATACACGCAACTCTGGGGTTAGTTCCCAGCACCATATAAAACAGGATTGGTGGAACATGCCTGCAATCCTGGGATGCAGAGGCAGAAGGTCAGAGGTTAAGGTCATCCTCAGACACAGGATGCAGTGACGTAATGCGCATTGTTGACTTTTTCCATTAAGTTACTGGGGGTTTGATGACAATGACAGGTTTCTTATCTAATGACCAATACTGTCTTGATCCTAGTACCTGAGCCTCAGTTTACTCCTCTGAGAAATGAAAACAATAGTCATCACAATAGCAAAAGCAATTATTCTGTGGGAAGTTCAAAGATAAGATAAAAAGACAAAAGAGAAACCACTTGATAAGCTACAAAGTGATAGACAAACACTAAGTGTTTTTATACGCTAGACTTCCTGTTTAAGTGTTGGGCCACAGAACATTAGGAGGAAATGTTAGAATGAAAGAGAAATTCAAGATAGTTATCAGATCATCCACTGGGTTTCAGCCATGTTGGTACATCCTTCTGGAAAGTCCCAGCGCTGAGCATGGAGTTCCAGTCCCTAGTCTCACCTAGCGAGACTTGGTCCCTCACCACCATCTTCCTACACACATGGGAGGCACGGGGAGGGGGCAAGCTTGGAAGTGTGGCCTATAATCCCAGCTACTTAAGGGGTCTCACCTAGGCAAGCCCCTCTCAAAATAAAAATGTCAAAAAGAAGGCTGAGGACATGTCTCAGTGGTAGAACCCCTGCCCAGCCAGTGTAAGACCCTGGATTTGATTCCTGGAACTGAAAAAAAAAAAAAAAAAGGAAGAGAAAAGCAAATAAAAAGGTAGCTCAACACAGGAAGATGAGTGAGGTGGTCCATGAGGCGGTCCACTGGGATCTTCCCTCAGCAGAGGCTGTGAGGTCACATATCCTGCCCTGATTACTTAGTCGTGTGGTATTTTCCTATTTCTACAAGTCTTCACAGCAGCGATCATTGTTGTTAAAGTATTCTTGTCACCAATTCACTACTTGCAACCAACAGACAAAAACCTGGGGACTGCCCCAGGCCATAAGCCAAGCAGTCCCTGCTTTGTCAAGAACTAGACCAGCCTTCCCTACAGGCTCCCAGACAACAAACACGAAGCAACCTCCCTCAGTCATCCACAAATTCCAACAACAGGAAAACCTTCCCAGTGGTGTCTCAGCTCAGCTGTAGAAATCTACAAGGAGCGGTGGCCATCTTCGCCTCTGAATATGAGGGGAACCGGAGATAGAGACTTAGCACTTGTGCACTCAAGGGCCCAGACGGCTGAAGATCAGCAGAGCACCAGTTCGCTGAGTCCAGGGATCTCTGCTGCCAAACAAACGACCCAGTCCCAGGAGTAGATGACAACAGCCGTTTGAGCTGGAGTTGTGTTCAGCTGGGACACCCTGTGGTGATTGCTCCATGTCACCATGAGGACAAAAGTGTGTGTTGGGGATGGAGAGGTGGCTCAGAACCAGAGTTCAATTCTCAGAACCCACAGGGTAACTCAGAACCATCTGTAACTTCAGTCTTAGAATACCTGATGCCCTCTTCTGCCTTCCTTGGGCACTGCATGAACGTGGCGCACAGAAAACATAGAAGCAAAAACACCCATGCACACGCACGCACACGCACATGCACACACACAAGTGAATTTTTTTAAAAAGAAAGCATGTCTTGGTAGTATGATAATGGGGAGTTTTATTTGTTTTGATTTTTGGTGTGTGTGCATGTGTGCTAGAGATGGGCTCCAGGGCCTTAAACTGTCTAGGAAAGTGTTCCATCACTGAGCTGGACCCCAGCTCACACAGATAGACTGGACCTTATAAAAGGAGCTTTGCAACCAGTGCACACTCAAAGTATTCTGGGACATACTTGGAGAACATTTTCAGGCTGACTCAGAGACACCAGACGATTCTAGGACAGCTCTAGAGCTGAGAAGTTGCCAGAGAACATTTATCACTGTTGGGAAATCAGGCGCAAGCCTGCACCCTGTCTCCTGAAGAGGACTCTGAGTTCCAGCTAGTGAGTCTTTCCCCGGAGCTCCTGTGTGTGGAAGAGAGCTAAGGCACCTTCTCCAATGCACGGTTCCTCTCGTGTTGTTATAGTGCACTAGGAATTTGTTCTGTGTCAATTGTTTCATTGCTGGAGTTTAGCACTCCTACCATGCAGCCAAGCCTGCATCTTCCATGACATATGACATATTTCAAGGTGCCTCTCAGCGCCATCGCCCTTATGTTTATTAAGAGGAGAGTTTGGGCCATGCAGCTCTTATTAAAACCCCTTGGCAGCCTGGTTGCTTTGAAAATTTAGTGGTTAGCTAATATAAAAGTCATAAAAGGTTTGGGGTTCTGGAGCCTTCCATAAACATTGACTTTCAGGTGCCCCGAGATGCAATTTCTTTGATCTTTGGTTGCCCTGGTAAATCATTTATTGGGGCAGCCTTTTAAACTAGGGTCCTCTCAACTCTCCCATAAGATGTATAAAATAGTGATCTCTGCCCACAGCCACCAACTCTTCATTCGTACTGGGTTCCCTGATTACAAGCTGGTGGGGAAGCTGGTGACTTTTTTTTTTCTACCAGTTCTTCTTATTCTCAAAAATCCACTGAAGAGGATGCCTGAGATGGCTGAGCAAGTGACGGTGCTTGCCACCAAGCCTGATGACCTGAGATTAGTCCCATAACCCACACGGTGGAGGAGAAGGAATTGTCCTCTGACCTCCATGTGCTTGCACCCCCCCCACATACATACATACCACACACACATACCACACACACATACCACACACACATACCACACACACATACCACACACACATACCACACACACCACACATACATACCACACACACATACCACACACACATACCACACACACATACCACACACACACACACCACACACACACCACACATACATACCACGCACACATACCACACACACCACACATACATACCACACACACATACCACACACACATACCACACACATACCACACACACACACC
>NW_004949109.1:5891133-5896435 GCF_000317375.1 Microtus ochrogaster
CACACACATACCACACACACACACCACACACCACACATACATACCACACACACATACCACACATACATACCACACACACATACCACACACACATACCACACACACACCACACATACATACCACACACACATACCACACACACACCACACATACATACCACACACACATACCACACACACACCACACATACATACCATACACACATACCACACACACACACACCACACACACCACACATACATACCACACACACATACCACACACACACACCACACACACCACACATACATACCACACACACATACCACACACACACACCACACACACATACCACACACACACACACCATACACGAATGCATGAAGAACGTCACAGAAGAGACATAGTTTGGCACATTACACAACCTGGCATGGCCCGGAGGGTCCTGCTCACACGCGATATCAAGATGATGTTGGCAGTATGTGGGTTTTAAAGTCCGGTATTTATAAACACCAGAGCTCTAAGTTTTACTAGGTCAACCTCCAAGTCATCCAGGTCACATCATTTTCTTGAAGCGGTTTTCTATTTTCGTCCCTCTCTTTCCCAAACTAGTTCACTACAAAGCTCTTTCTATGACTTTTAGGGACTCCAAGTGGAGAGGGGAGCAGTCATATGCTCTGGATACGTGCCCTAACTCCTGTCTATCTCTCCGTCTCTGTCTCTCTCTGTCTGTCTCTAACTCTCTCTCTCACACACACATACTCCTACCTTTGTCTTTTCTAAAGACTTCGGAGAACTCAGAAGTCGCTGTTAGACTCAGAGTGTAGCTCTGTGGAAGGGTGCTTGCCTAGCATTTGTGGAGTCCTGGCTTGGATCCTCACCATACACAAACTGTCACCAAGAAAGGATTTGGGGACTTTGATTTATACAAATGTGTCATATCACTTGTAAGTGCCCAGGGGC
The DNA here is from genome assembly GCF_000317375.1 of Microtus ochrogaster. Lineage (NCBI taxonomy): Eukaryota > Metazoa > Chordata > Mammalia > Rodentia > Cricetidae > Microtus > Microtus ochrogaster. The sequence goes on from NW_004949109.1 coordinate 5,892,076, forward strand.
ACCTGAGAAAGAGGTTTGGACATGGCAGTCTTTCAGGTCTCCACGATCGCTGTCACAAACAAGACCAAAAGCGCCAGTTTTCTGGTTTAAAAAACAAACAAGCAAGCAATCAAGCAAAAAACCAACACTGGCAAAGTCACCCTGGAAAGAAGGGCCCCCATGACCAATTGCTTAAGTAGCAACTCCTATCTCAAGATTAGAGAAAGAAACGATTCCCCAGCTTGTAAATGTTGGTGAAACAAAGCCCTTTCTAGTAAGACAAGAAGTCATAAAAAAGACATAATTATATGAAAAGTGTATTATATATGAGAAGAAGTCATGAAAAGAGTTTAATTATATGCAGTTAAAGTTCAACACAAAAAGCTATGCAAACCCAATCAGAAGAGAACAACCCAGAGCAGGTAGGTAAAGCTATACATGACAAAGGGCTAATGTCTCTAAAATCTGAAAAGCCCTGCTGATCAACAGAGAAGGAAAACAGACAGCAGCTAATCGTGGTGTTGATGGAACAGTAAACAGTGGCAAGAGACCAGCCCTGTATGGAAGCAATCCTGGGGTTGATGAGCTGCATGCTCCTGTTCCACCCCACACCCATGTGAAGCCATTTAGACCTGGGGCTTTGGGGAGGTGATTGGGGTTAGATAAGGTTGTAAGGGTGGGGCCTATAATACAATTCGTATCCTTTCAACAAGACACAGCGGAGAGAGCTTGCTTTCCACCGCTCTCTGGAACCGTGAGTGGGTGCACTGGGGAGGACCCATCTGCATTCCAGGAAGAGGCTCCCACCAGAACCTGGCTATGCTGGAGCCTAGACCTGAGCCTTCAGCCTCCAGAACTGTGGGAATATGCATTCTTGTTCTCAAACCGACTCGTCTGTGGTATTTTTTATGATAGCCAGAGCACACTAACGCAGCATGTTCACCCGTGACACTGAGAGTTGTTTAAAATGTTTGGTGACCCTCAAGGTTGGCAGATGTGAGTAAGGGTTCTCCTGGCCTCTGGCTGCATTCGTTTTGGTAAACTCCTGCCAGCAACTTCTAGAATGAATACATGGCTGGACCCAGCAGTTCCAAGAATTTATAGTGTGTATCTATTTGTATACATGTAAGCATGTATGTACAAAGGGCAATTAGTGATCCCGTGTAGGAAACCAATGACTAAAAGAAGAGTAAATAGATGTCCTTAAAGGGACTGGCTCCAGCCCATATACAAACAACGCGCTCAGTGCTGAAATAAAGGTCAGCGTACTGCACTTGCTGTGCGACCTCTTGCGTTTTTCCGTTTCTTGGAAAGATCTCAAGATGAAAGTACGACAATGAAAGAGAATATAGTAGATCTATAGATGATGCTATGGAAATCGAGTGAGGCAGATTAAATCAACCAAACAAAATAATTCAACAAACAATGAATATTTCATTATTCAGAGTTTTTTGATCGTTAATGCATCCTTGCCTATTCAACCTCTGCTTAACATCCCTTGTTTTATTAGCTATCATCCTGCAGTCAACGCTCTTCATCATTTTGGGGCGCCTTTCTCATTTTACCTCAGAAGGAACCCATCGATGCTTGGGCTTATTATTATCATTGGTCTATTCACATAAATTACATTTTTGTCTTCTGGAAATATTTTTTTAATGTATCTTTTTACAGAATTTCTACAATTCAACAAACACTTATTCTGGGTCCAAACTGTTAAGAATTCCTGGGGAGTACCAGCACGATGGTTTAGTGGGTAAGGATATGTGCTGCAAAGTTATCCTCTGACTTCCATGTGCACTGTACCCATACACAGGTACAATAGTAGTAATAATAATAGTAAAGACAATAAAGTAAATAAAAATCTGAGGGATAGTATGGGGCCTTATGAGAGCTCCCCACAGGGAAAGAACACTTCTCTTAGTCTACTTCCTAAGTGCCACCATCCTCTAGGCTCTGTGCAGAGGTCTGAATGTCACCATTTTTCAGACCCTGTGGGGTGCCACCATCCTCCAGGCCCTATGCCAAGGTCTGGGTTACTTGTTGAGTTGTGTGGTTTTTATTTTAAAGAGAACTAGTCATCCTGGGCTTCCAAACTCCCCATTACCATAAACATTTTTTTTTAATGAGAGAAAAAAAACCCTGGATGAAGTGGCCCCTTGCACACATCCAGCCTCCCTCTTACAAATGTGAGAATCTTAAATAGTAGTTAGCATTTTAGCACCAGGGTAAATGGTCCCTGTGGCTTTCTGCTGGAACAATGAACACAGAGACATAGAGAAACAGCCAAGCTCTTCCACCTAATTGGTAGGAAAGTGGGTTTTCAGCCAGGACACTGTGTGATTGCTGAACCAGACCCAGAATGGACTAAACTGAGAGTGGGCAGAGCCCCAGAACATCAGAGACAAGTGGGAAAGGGGAAAGAAAAGATTTGGGGTCCTTTCAGGATGCTTCAGCTTTCTTTCTTTCTTTCTTTCTTTCTTTCTTTCTTTCTTTCTTTCTTTCTTTCTTTCTTTCCTTCCTTCCTTCCTTCCTTCTTTCTTTCTTTCTTTCTTTCTTTCTTTCTTTCTTTCTTTCTTTCTTTCTTTCTTTCTTTCTTCCTTTAGTTCTCTCTCTCTTTCTCTCCCCCGCCCATTGTTTTTCAAGACAGGGTTTCTCTGTAGCTTTGAAGCCTGTTTTGGCTGGTACTCGCTCTGTAGACCAGGCTCACAGGGATTCACCTGTCTCTGCCTCCCAAGTGCTGGGATTAAAAGCGTGTGCCCCCACTGTCTGGCTTCCCTCAGCTTCTCTTTTCCTGAGTCTGACAAGAGTCACTGCCCAGAACACTGTCTTTTGTCACTTCGTGTTAACCTGTGTTTAGAACTTAGTTCTGGGACCAGGCTTTTCTTTGAGGAACCAGTGCGCTTTCTTCTTAATAAAAAGATTTTAGACTTCCTGCTTCTCTGGTGTCTTGAGAGCAGAAGTCTGTAGTTGTAACCACCTCTGTGTGCTGCTCAGAAGAACGTCTTATTGTGATTAAGGGACTGAGAGAGGGTGATTGTCCCTAGAAGAAGGAAGGAGAAAAGGGACAGGAGAGGAGGCCGGGTCTGTGCCAAGTCATTTGGAGTTGTAGTCATTCTCTTTGGAGAAGACTGGGGAGGCTGAAGGGCTCAATGATGGTGAGCTTGGCCTGGGCTCAGTGGGGCGGGCACAGAAACGAGGAGGATGGGGACAGTCCTGAGCATCAGATTTATGAGGAGACATTTGCTTCTTAGCTTGTGGCTTAGATGCAGCAGGGGCTGGTGAACACTGTACGGAAGGTGGCACCATTTGTGGTTGGGGATGAGAGCAGGATGAAGGGGGAGGAATTGAGAGCTATGTCGTAGCTAGACCACGCTTGAGATGGCCATCATAAACCCAGACAAGATGTCAGAGAGATGCCAAAGAGACCATTAATAGATGGTTCAGTTCAGGGAAGATGAAGATGGGAGAAATTTGTTTGTAAGTCAGTCATGGGAACAAGTGGGGTCACAGAAAAAGGTACCAGGGCAGGAGTGCTGGCTTGGGAGGGAGGCTTCCTTGGCTCTGAGACAAGCATATGAGAGGTGATTGGGAAAGAGTCATCGGAGAAGAGGGGAGCTGAGAGGTGTCATGGCACAGGTAGAGAGGGAATGAGGGGTGGTACCTCCACATTGGCATCATATGTACATGTATATCACCATGTATGCATCACACCATATGTATATCTGTATGCACAAGTCTGCCAGTGTTTATAGAATCCAATGCGTATGGGCCTTGAAGTCCTTTTAAAAATTATATTTTAACACATCAGTAAATTTGTAATTCAGGAACCGCCTTCTTGGGCTTATTTATATCCTGGGGTTGCAGAAGGATTTGTCAGGAAATAATATGAATATGTTATTTATCTGACTGCTCAGTTTTATTGACTGCTACATTTCACATCCTTCAGTTCTTTTGGCAGAGGAGTAAATAACGCTCCTATTAACCTCTAACATTGGTGTAAAAATAGGCAGTTATTAAGGGGTAAATATTACTGTGACGATTACTTCCCCGGTCTGCTTTCTCTGGGAGAGGTAATAAATAAGGCCTCTCACGGACTCCACAGAGTCCCCAGCTTTGTTGAGGGAGCTGGCAGTTCCTGTAGCCGTGACCGTAATTTGGAGCCATGTGGAGCTGATAGAAAATGTTCAATAGGCAATTTCTGGAGGAAATCAAGGTACGGCAGGTGCCCAATGCTTGCGTGAGAACTTTCTACCAAATACATTGGAAAGAGCTGTGGAGAGTGAAGCTGCTGAGCACGAGCTGGGCAGGAGCAGATGAGAAAGTAAGTAGCGGTGTGGGTGGGAGCTTTAGTTATTTTAGTTATATTATTATTATTTATTAT